>NC_080672.1:124238057-124375057 GCF_030247195.1 Topomyia yanbarensis
ATTTTCCAGCCGATTTTGACAGATAAACACAATTCTGAAACATCATTTAGTGCCATTTTAGCTACAAGTCGTTTTACACCAAAAGAACGCACTGAAATTGTAGCACTTTACATTGAAAACGATCGTTCAATAGTGAAAACTGTACGTACTTATCGTAAAAAACATGGCAGGCTCACTTCACCCTTTCCGGCGGAATAAATAAACAAAATTGTCGAATTTGGGGGACACAGAACCCACACGTTATACATCAAACACCACTGCACGACCAGAAAGTAACTGTTTTGCCGGTGTGTGCTCCAAAACAATCATCGGTCCTTATTTTTTCAAAGAGCGAGAGACCATCAACAACGCACGCCGCCATTGGATTTTGGCGCACTTTGTCTATTCACAAATGCAGGTCTGAAAATCTTCTATTGTCAACAAGACGGGGCATCTTGCCACACCGCAATCAAGTTCTTGCAGAGCAAATTCCCAGGACGCGTTGTCTCAATAAATGGTGATTTGGAATGGCATCCTCGTACTCCGGATTTAATGGTGTAAGACTTTTTTCTTTGGAATTACTTGAAAAGTAAAAGTGTATTCCAGCAAACCTAAGTACCTTGGCGAACTCAAAGTTAATATAAAAGCTGAAATTGCTGCAATCAAGCCCGACATGCTGTCCAATGTCAAGCAAAATGCCCGCAAAAGAGCTGCTTTTTGTGTATAAAATGGGGGTGGTCATTTAATCGACGCTGTATTCTAAACCTGGTTTATAATAAATGGCAAAAAATATACTAAAAAACTTGTTTACTTGTGAAAACGGCGGAGGTGTTCAATATTCAAAAAGGATACATCCAGCTGGCGCACCCTGTACCTTCTGCTGGGATAATTGAGAAATTAAACATACAAATTTTGAAGACCTGTTAGCAAAGTTTTGAAATTAAATTAGGTCTAGAAGAAGAACAAGAATCACAAACCGGAGTGGACAGGAGAAGCCAAAACCAGGAGTGAAAACCTATGAGTCAAAACCCACTAATTTTCCAGTACGCACTATAGCCCCAAAGCCGTATAAATGCAAAACTGCTGGCGTGAAACAAATAGTTTGCTTTGGCTTTATGGTGTCTTTGGAAAATTATGCTAGTATTTTGTTAGTGATTTTTTCGAATTAATTCAATTAGAGTGATCCTTGTAGTTAGGGTTCTCAAAGGATCAACTGTTTCGATGTGTGAAGTTTACCGGTGCAATGTTCTACAATCTTACAAAACAATATAATTGAAGCAACTTTGCTGAATAAACTAGGCTATCTATAAAGGTTAATGTGTTAGGATATTTAAAAAAAATTAAGATAAGGTAATATGATTTTCCCATGCGTAAATTTTTCGTAAAAGCAGTGTTCTAGAGGTTTTTGGAATTTTGATTGGTACACATTTTTACCGAAGCTATAATGTTCCAATCGCTTTTGTTTGGACAGTTACAAGTGATTTTCACAACAACAATGATCTTCTCCAAACCCGAATATCTTCAAGGATTGAAATTCGATTTTCAATCTATCAATCAATTCAAAAATTTGTGTTCCGCTTTCGTATTGATCGATACTTGTGTTGCTCTGTGAAAAACCTACTATTTTGAGGTTTGCCGGCCGGTTTAGAAAACTTACTGATCGTCATACTGTGGTGTTTTGTAATAGTCATCGTTTACCGTTGCTGAAATAATCAGTTTCACTGTACGAGTGGAGATTTTCGTCTATTTTCCGCAAAATTACCGGTGCAAACAAACGCCACCGAAGCCTTTTGTTTTACGATGTGCCTTGATAACACATGGCTGGCAACAGACAATCGCTCTTATACTGCTCTGTGTGGGGGAATCGCTGTGCCACTGAAAAGATGGAAGTTAACTGCGGAAAGTGTAACCTTGCTAAAAATAAACTGTTAAAAGAACTGTTAAAAATCTTATTAATCGGCTCATCGGTTGCAGAGATATCGTGCGCACCACTAACCACTAATTATTCGGTGCAACGGCCGGCAAATTTATCAATTTTTGCATGAAAATATGAACATTCTTTAACAGTGACTTGAGTAAGGCTTCGACTATATACATGAAAAATTACGAAAAAATATCGGTTGAAAAAAACATAATTTGCAATCACTACTCGCTCCAAATGTTTGCCGGTCAAGATATTTCTTATAACATTTCTTTTGCAAAACCGAAGCCCTTTGGGATAAATTAAAAAAAAATACCGGGATACCCGAATCCCGGGAATGACAGAACACAATTTGCGAGAATCGGGAATCCCGAGAAATCCAAAAATCCCGGGGATTCCCGGAACATAAATTCCCGGGATGGAAGCTCTAATTCAGGTTAGGGTCGAACTGGTTTCATTTGAAAGGTTATTCGCTGGATTTATACTTTTCATTGGATTTAGTCGATATGCGTCTTTCTTCTTGCTCAGGTATGAAGAATAAATAGTTAATCGTGCATTAAATAAAAGTTATAATGTTTAAAGTGGCTGTACTGTTTTTAAAACAGTTTGGAAAGAAATTTTAAGATAAAAAAACAAACATCAAATATGAATTCAGCGTCACAAAATTACTCTAATGTGAAGTTTTCCTCACATTCGGGCCACTTTAAATTTTGTATGAAATCACTGTGCAACGGTTCGGCTGCTCACCCAAATCGATCTTTATTTTATAAAAAAATCGTAAAAATTCGATGAATTATTTTTCCACGGCGAAAGCATTTTCAGCGTATTTTTGACACTTGTCGCAATTGCCACAATCTACCAGGCGTTCTCTTGCCTCTGCGGTAATGTGTAAACGCATGGTGGTTAACCCTTCCACTCTTCTAACAAAATACATCGCGTTTTTTCTTCGAGCAGCGATTACACTTGTTCACAAAAAAGATAAGTTGCGCGAAAAAGTATTTTCTAGGCTAAGCTGCTTAGCTCGAAACCAAATTCAAGTTTGTTGCAGAAGAGATTTTTTCGGAAAACAATTTTTTTTTCTTCTTTTAGTTTTGGATCAATATTTTTTGAGAAGATTTTCTGATCAATACAGTCAATGAATAATACAAAAGGTGTTGGTATAGGAGAATCTGTTCGGTTGTCGGCACACTTTTGTTTTTGACTCACAACATTACTCCAATTGCACAATATATGGGAATAAGCATACCAATGAAAAGCTAGAGGCGTTAGCTAATAACTAATGAAAGAAATTAATTTATTCTGTCAACTTGAAAAAAATTGTTAACAATTTATAAAAATGATATTTTTTTACTATTTTGAAAAATGTGGTCGGTTGTCGGCACCTTAAGAAAATTTACTAAAAATGGAAAAATATGAATGAAAACCATCAAGATTCAAAGTGAACAGGAAATTTATTCATTTCAGCAGCCATCGAAGGCATTTTGAACATCATTCTTCATCAGAACCACAATCAGTGCGAACCAGCGGTTAAAACATGACCAGGTGGGTTTTCTTTATGTAAATGTAAAACACTAAACCGGAAGTCGCATTCCTGGGTTTCAGAATGGTTCCAAAGAACGATTCCTGGTATCTATTCGTAAAGCCCGTTCCAAGAATACCCATATTGATTAGGTTATTGAAAACTTAGCTTTTTCCACAAAAAATGGGGTGCCGACAACCGACCATGTTTGAGTGCCGACAACCGATTTTAGTAACCTTTTATAAAACTGAACAAAAAAAAATTGTGGCGAACTTTTCGGTGCCATTCAATGTTGAAAATCAAAGTAGAATAAATTCACATCGTAAATATTCAATGCGCATACTTTTTCGTTCGATTTATTTTTTTCTATAACACTAAGCAAATCATCATAAAAAAATTTTAAGTAGAGTTTCACTTGTTCAAAAAAAAATATTGGTTGTAGAACAGAACATTCGAGTCTGTTTGCTTCATCAATCGGCACAAAAATATCGTGCTAATATAACACATAAATGATATTTGTCAGAATGTCCATATCTACCTTCTGTCAAAAGTTACGTAGGGGTGCCGACAACCGATCACCTTCTACTACCTATCCTAAAAATACTTATATTGTTTGAATCACATGCATATTTTCAGGGTTACAAGTGACCAAAATCGAATTAAAAACAAACTTTAAAATAGTCGATATTAGACTTTGGTCGCTTGAAAAGTTTTTCAATTTTTTTTTTGATATACACATGTCGCATATTTTTATAAAGAGCAGGAAATGCCTGTAAGTGTTACGTCGATTGGATGTTTCTGAGAGATATTAACAAATAACTGCAATGTTTTTAAAGGATTGTCTTTAAAAATAATCTCGAAACGCTTCTTTCGAAAACGTTCTTTTGATTGATTTAAAAAACACCATTTGCTAATTTTAACGGCATTATCCCAAAATTTTTAAACTAGCGTTATTATTTGCTTTATTTGTTCGCAGTTTTTTAAATATATTATTTTGAGGTTTTTATCCAGCAGTTTAATATTTGTTATCCCAGTCACGAACTAAATGGCACATCCTTTTTGCATCATAATGGGGCAGAATAAATACTATGGACACTTCATTAAATAACCATTTGAATTTTCCAATTCAATGAGCTATATACTTTATAGCACATACACACACCCGTTGAAATTCACACCAATCATTTGTTCCATCCGCCATCCCACGTTGCCTCGTTATGCAACTAATCACCGACGATAATATGCTCATATAATAAACATTTCAATCTAAGTTTCCCATAAATAATTAATCTGCTGCTACATGATGCGTGATTGCATTACCTGTTTGTGCCATGAATATGATGAAAATTTATTTCCACCAACTATGTGCGGATCCCATCCCTTAGTCAGCAGAACATCAGAGGGCTACCCGAAAGTCTCAACAGGGGCAACCTTCCGTTCGGGCTGTATCGGTCGGTACGCAAAACAACAGGAGTAAGCAAGAAACATTATTGTGTTTTACTACCAACCAGGTAAGGTCCATTCAGCCGGCGGAGATGAACATTTGCAACTGAGCTTTGATGTTCGGGACTGGCCTCCTGCTGCCGCAACGTGCTGGGAAATTTCACTTTGGTCCAGAGGATGTTGCTCGGGGCCTATAGGAGGAGTTGGCATCGAGCGAGGTGTGGTTCAAAGGATACGGTTCGATAATAAAGTTAGGAGATGGCTGTAATTATGACTGGATGTATGATTAAACTTGGCAAATTTTTGCCGGTGAATTTAGAGGGGGTGGTATTTCAAACGGAATTCGAAATCAAATATCGAAGCAGGAAACCTTCATCGCAACGAGTGAGTGAGTGTTTCTACTCGTGATTGCTTGAGGAATATTGGATTTGGGCGGACTTAGTGAAGGGCTTCAGTATTCTTTGGCGATGTATTATGATGAATCAATTTGTAGTTCATTGTATGTAAATTGTATCAATTTGCAATGTATTGTAATTATTACCGGGAAGTATCTGTAAGTATTTTCCAGTACAAGTACTGAAGAGGCTTTCAATGTTTACTGCTTTGGAAATATACCAGAAATTTTTGGTCCTGGAATGAAACGTAATCACTACCAGAGAAGGCAACTATGCTCAATTTGTAAATTTCCAAAACATCAGTGCAAAGTTGAAAATATTACCAAAACAAAAATCCAAAAAAAAACATAGAAATTAATTTCAATAGTAAGTTACTGGCAGCAGCTGATAGCGAATCTATGAGTTTAAAAGTAAACTATATTGAAAGTATCTTAACCCACTATCACCCAAACGAGTAATTTGGCAGGTTTCGTGAAAATTATTGTAGAATATTCAAAACACCATTTTATGCTGCCAGAAACCCCCTAACCTTTTTCGTGCTGGGCAGTTAAAAAACCATCACACTTTGAAAAAAAAATGTGATAAAAAAGTATGGATAAGATACTACCTGATATCACTTCACTGTAGCTGTGAAATTCTGCAAAATGGCTGTGTTGAAAATTTTGGGGGATTAAAAAAAATCGTAACTGTCATCAGGTGACAATATGTTTTTCGGTTTTCTCATTACAGAAGAATCCACAATAGCCTTGTTAAGCTAGGCAACAATTTAGGCAGCAGCGAGTTTATAAACACATTTATTTAGCTATCTTAAACTTAAACATACGCTATCATAAGTTGACTACTCCCTTGAAACTATTTATAACGACTGACGACTGACTAAAGCAATAGAAAGCGCTATAGTCTATTTCCCACATGCAATGCCTGTGAGAACGTATCCCTGTCGTTCCGTCTGGCTCGCTATCTTGGAATAACAGCTGCTGAAATTGTGGCCGTTGTGTTATACTAAGAATGCCATGTTGCGATTGCGGCTTGTCTTGTGTGGCATGCAAGTTAACTCTGTACAGAGTAATTGGTTTTGCAATTTAACTTAGTGTCTGTAAGCTGGAAGATATACTGTAATGAACATTTCTTCTTAGCAAAATTTTCAATTTTCCGAGTTTAACATTGCACATCTTCTCCATTTAATCCTCAATAATGCAATCAAGTAATGAATGCAAGAGTTGACTACACTCCTTAATAGATGTAATACGTGAAAATCCCACCACACCAGTGCCACACTGACTGGACGTTGCTCTGACTTGTCCGAGTTAGTTTGATCGGATGGTGGGCGGAAGGGCATTTCATTGTGGAGCATGACAGTGAAAGCATCCTGAGGACGCGTCCTGCAAAGGTTATGGGCTAAGATTCGAGAAAGAATTCCCGAGTGCAACGACGACGAAAGATGGATGACATAAATAATCAGCATAATTTTAAAGGGAACAGTCCGCTGCTTATCTCGCCGATCTACACTTTCTGGAACCCTGGTGCTGACATAAGTCAACTTTACTCATTACCGCTCGTCTTGAATGCTGATGTTACTGCTTCTGCTGATGCTGCTGGTGTGTACCAGCAAGGGACGTGGAAGATAGTGTTTGCATAAAGTTTTGTCCCCGCCGGCAACTTGTAATTCAGCTTGAGTGATTCAAACAGCAGGATCATTGTAGACTAGTTTCTGAGAAGGCTGTGCTTCTAATGCGGTAAAAGATGACAAGTACAGCAAATGGTTGTGATTCCATTTGATAGTACTTTGAATAGGTCTTCTTTTCATGTTCATTTTGACTTATTGTTGCTCTGTTCAGACAATGAAAAAATTGTGTTGTGATTCTTGATATGATAAAAGTGCGCTTTTTTCCTCATTATATGCACATGTTTGATTTGAGCAAGGTGGGCCAAAAGCACGCATTGAATTGTTTGAAGCATACAAGAGTTAGAAACTGGTAACTCTATGTGAATTTGATATATAATTAGGCCAACTGCTCACTCATATAAACATAAAAGATTTTATTATACTAGCGTGAACTTGGGATGTGAGAAGCATTTTTCGCTGTTTTGATATATTATTTTGAATTTTGGGGATTACAAATTCGCTGTTTCAATAAATCAGAACCTCTGAAACGATAGTACCATAAAACCGATTTAATCCACCTAGCAGTGATATGAGACATTTCTTACATATATCACTGTGGGATCATTCATTAGTTTTCAGAACACATGCGAAGTAGCCACCAAACTACAGGTGGGATGAAAACAGTTTCCTACCTTAGCTAAGAAGTCCGCCTTCTCATTGCCCGGAATGGAGCAATGAGAAGGAGGACACACCAAGCTAATCTGGAAAGATCACTCAGATAAGGCACTCAGTAGCTCCCGTATTTTCCCCAAAAAATACGAGGAATGCTACCCATGTTTCATCGAGCGAATAGCGTTAATGGAACTGAGGCTATCCGAAACGATGAAGTAAAGGTCTGCGGGTAATGTTTTAATCACTCCACTGGTATACTGAATAACAGCTAGTTCTGCGGCAGAAACTGAAGGAGGGTCGCTGAGTTTGTAGGAAGCGGTGATCTTTTGATTGAAAATACCGGAACCAGTGATCCGTCAGTATAAAACATCTTAGAGCAGTCAACTTCTAGGAATTTATTATAGAAAATGTTTGAAACAGCAAATTTAGAAGTATTTAAGAAATGGGCACGGTTGGGATTGTAAGAAAAAGAATTAATATTCTGTGCCATGAATTCAAAGTACAGGGACGTGAAACGGGTCTGAGAGTTGAGCTCGATAAGCCTTTCGAAATTTTCAATCAACACCGAGTTCAAGATATAGCATCGAATAAGCAATCGAAATGAGAGTTCCCAAATTCGATTTTTCAGCGGGAGAAAGCCCGATAGGACTTCGAGTTGGATGAAATGTATGTTCGCAGCGGAGCAAAAGCAGAAGCATCCGTATTCCATTATCGCCATTATCGTTGTTTGATACAGCCTAATTAGGTCTCCCGGGTGCCCCACCCCCATGTTTCGGTTATTGTACGAAGAAAGTTGATCCTTAGTTGGCATTTCTGTTTCAGATAATGTGGCATCCCCAAGTACCTTTCGAGCCGAACCAGACCCTTAGATATTTTACTGTGAAGCGATAGTGTGACACATTAATAGAATCTGTAGTTATACTGGCTCACGATTCCTAGAAAATACAACTAGCTCAGTTTTCTCCGTGGAGAATTCGATATCCAGCTTAATAGCCCAAGCAGACAAATTGTCCAAGGTATTCTGTAATTGTCCTTGTAGATCGATAACTTTGGGTCCCGTTACAGAATCCACGCCATCGTCTGCAAGTTGCCTTAACGTGCGGGAATCGTCTTTTTTACAATGGAGAATACATTTACGTAGTAGCCCAGTACACGTGCTATTAGTAGATCCCAAACTACCACACGGGGTGTACTGGGGGTGTGTCGGGCTCGAATGGTGACGCTGTCATTAATACCGACTAAACTCCATTGGGCTCCGCCATCGTTCCCCCCAGAGACTACCTCTCGGTATTACTTCTGGGGGGATGGCTGTACTTGATGTACTCATTCACTCTCGCTCACGCGTTCATACGTCCTGTATGAGGCTTACTTGGGTGCTCTCTCTGTCGCACCTTGATTCACTCTCTAACACTCTCCACATGAGGCTGACTTTTGTGCTCACCTTTTTCATTCCTTGCTAGGCTTACTTTTGTGCTCACCTCTAACATACCATGTGAGACTGACTTGGATGCTCACCCTTCCACTCCTCTGCCATGCCACGAGGCATCGATAGCTAAGTCCCAACATACTATCATCAGGGGTTGTGTCCCAGCCGCAGACGTCAAGCATTGCTCTTCTTTCGACGTCGAAACGAGGACATACGAACAGTATGTGTTCGGCAGTTTCGTCTACACCTGGGCAGTCAGGGCAGGCGGACACCTCCGCGTGCCCGAACCTGTGGAAGTACTGTCGGAAGCAGCCATGGCCTGACAGGAATTGTGTCACATGGAAGTGAACTTCCCCATAGGGTCTGCCCACCCAGCTCGATATGTAAGGTATCAGCCGGTGGGTCCACCTACCTTTCGAGGAGTTATCCCACTCACGCTGCCATCTGGCGACCGAGGTCACCCTGGTGCGCTCGCGGGCTCCTCTATTTCCACGTAGCTCGAAACACTCTTCATCTTCCCGAATGACCAGCCCGACTGGCATCATGCTCGCTATCACGCAGGATGCATCGTGTGATACCGTGCGATAGGCAGATATCACTCTGAGGCACATCATGCGGTAGGTGCTCTCCAGTTTTTATCGTTGGATCGCTATCTCGGCAGTCTTCATCACTGAGTTGATAGCGTCCACTGTGGACTTACCCTTCCGAAAGCCAAACTGGTTGCTTGACAGGCCGTCCGTACCTTCTGCGTACGGGGTTAGCCTATTGAGGATGATCCTCTCAAGCAATTTGCCAATCGTGTCGATCAGACAGATTGGTCTGTACGCCGATGGGTCGCCTGGCGGCTTCCCAGGCTTCGGCAACAACACCAATTTCTGCCTTTTCCATCTATCGGAGAAACGGCACTCGTCAAGGCACCTCTGCATAGCTAGCCTGTACATGTTCGGGTTCGCTATGATCGCTGCCTTGAGAGCGCTGTTTGGAACTCCATCCGGCCCTGGAGCTTTGTTCATTGCTAGGGAATTAGCCACTGCAAGTAGTTCTTCATTCGTCACCGGAGCCACCATTTCGGCCGTACCCGCACTGTCTCGTAGTGCAGGTGGCCAGGGGCTTGTGGCTGGCTCGAGACGGGAAGAGTACTTCGATAATCGTCCAGAGACTGTTCTGGGGGGGTGAAGAGCCCCCGTTGGTCTTGGCCATCACGATTCTGTAGGCGTCACCCCTCGGATTCGCGTTGGCACTCTCACACAGGTTGTCGAAACACGCTCTCTTGCTGCTTTTAATGGCCTTGTTAAGGGACAATTTCGCAGCTCGAAACACTTCACGGCGGTTCTCTCTTGCATCCTCGGTGCGGACTCTTTGCATCCTACGTCAAGCTCTGAGGCAGGCTGATCGTAGAGCTGCAATCTCGGCACTCCACCAGTATACCGGGCATCTGCCGTTTCTTGGCAGGGTTTTTCTCGGCATAGTGGCGTCGCACGCGCGTAATAGAACGACTACCAGCGCATACCCGCTTAGACTGTCGGTGTTGGCCTCCAGTCTCAGGGCCGCGGTGAAAGCTTCGCTGTCGAAGTGATTGGACTTCCACCCGCGTACCTGACAGGGATCTCCCGCCTTCGGATGCTGCACACCATAGTTGATCCTAAAGCGGATTGCTTAATGATCGCTATGGGTTTAGCCTTCGTCTACCCTCCATTCCATGCCTGGAGCCAGACTCGGGCTGGCAAAGGTCAAATCAATCCACGCCTCCGCTCCGTTTCTACGGAATGTACTAGCGGAGCCATCATTAGCTAGCACAGTATCGAGTTTCGCAAACGCTTCCATTAGCGCTTGACCCCTGCTATTTGTACAGCGGCTGCCCTACTCCACTGCCCAAGCGTTGAAGTCTCCCGCTATTACTACCGGTTTCCGGCCCACGAGGTCCGACGAGAGCCTGTCGATCATCTGGTAGAACTGTTCTATTGGCCACCTTGGAGCGTAGCAGCTGCAATAGAACACACCATTGATCTTGGCAATCGCCACACCCTCGGCGGAGGGGTGTATTACCTCTTGAACCGGGAACCTTCCCGTTGTACAGATTGCCACCATTCCAGACCCGTCCGACACCCAATTGCCGTTGCCGGCAGGGATACTGTACGGGTCTGATAAGAGGGCGACATCTGTCCTCGACTCCGAGACCGACTGCCACAGCAGCTGTTGGGCTGCTGCGCAATGGTTAAGATTTAGCTGTGTGACTCTCACGGCTTCTTCTTATTTAACTCGCCGAAGGGACACGAAGGTCCGCCCATAGCATGTTTATGGGCTTGCTTCTTAGCGGTGCAGATAAGGCACTTATATGCCTTAGTGCACCCCCGCTCTTTATGCCCCTCCTCGCCGCAGCGACGACATAGCTTGCTCCTATCTATGCCTTTGCATTCGTATGCTTTATGGCCGGATTCTAGGCACCGATAGCACCTGTCCACTGAAGGCGGCTGGGGTATACTAATAGGGCATACCGACCAGCCGATCTTCAGCTTCCCTTTCTCGGTTACCTTTTTGGCATCCGCATTCAGTAGCCTGAGGTAGGCTACTTGGGTGCCAGAGGGTCCGTCCCTCAATCGCACAGAGGCCCGCTCGATTGTGACGCCGCATTGCTCCTTGACGGCTGCGACGACGTCTTCTGCGGTCGTGAACTCGTCCAAGTGCTTGCACTGGAGAGTTGTTTCCGCACCTAGCGACCTGATTTGGGCGCCCTCACCAAGGACCTCTTGGGCCAAGGCCTTATATACTGCACTTGATTGTGCGCCTCGCTTCAGCACCAGGAGCATCTCTCCCGTGTTGGTGCGTCTTACGCTACGCACATCCTGCCCAAGGGCCGAGAGACTTTCGGCCGCCTTCATCGATTTAAGGACATCGGCGTATTTGTCCTTGTCGGTTTTTAACCACAAGGCTTCGCCTCTGTCCTTGGCCTTCCTCGCAGGCCGCGGTACCTCCGGTTTCGGTGCCGGCTTTTTCTTGGTAACCAGCGTCCAGGGGTTTGAGCCCCCCTGCCCCGGTCGTGCCGGGTTGCTGGTACCATCGCTCTCCACAGCGAGGTCACTCTCGCCCTCGCTTACCTCACCCAGGCGGCGTTTGACCTTGACGGTTGCACGCCGAGTGGTGTCGGTTTTGGCACCCTCGCCTGGCGACTTCCTAGGGCGCTTCGCATTCGATGCCGTCTTGCGATTGCCCTTTCCCTTTCCCTTCGAGGGGAACTCGGTCGCCGCTCCGATCGACGTGGCTGCTCCGTAGAAGGTAAAGGCCACTGTCTGTGAACCTCTATCGACCTTCTCTCTTTCCTCCCTATTGGAGGCCACTGTCCGGGTTTCTCTGTCGGGCCTCTCCCGACATTCCACCCTCTCAACATAGGCCTGCTGTTCCTGTCTTGCGACACGAACAGCTTTCCGGAGCTCCAAGAGGCTCAACTTCAACTCCTTGGCTATGTTCTGCTTTGCGCTAGCGAAGTCGATTATAGAATCGAGTTGCTTCGCTACTTTGCGCATCGCAGCTATTGGCCCCTCCGATGCATTGGTAGGGATATTGCCTACTGCTGCTGGGGGGTCACTGGTGCTTTCGGATGCAGCACTTATCGCTCCACTACTCTCCCCACGGGGGGGAGACCTCGCCAAACCACCTCTTGCGAAGGGGTTTGGCACCTCCGTCTGTTTGTTTTTATTTTTATTTACCTCCATGTATAGTCCCACGAGTAGCGCGAGAAATATATGTCCGCCACGCCAGAGCTCCGCATTAGCGTGGTAAGGGACGCTTACTGTGGGGGTTGCCCAGGTACCCCACAGGCTCCGTTAACGATCGAGCATCTTTTTCACCCCCTCGATCACTCATCCCTCGGCACGGGTCGCTTCACGCCTTGGAATTGGGGTTATGCCCTACCTTGCTTTACGTGGTGATCTCGGCCCGGATCATCACAACCATCCTCCTTTACCAGGGCTTTGGACCTGTAGCTCTGGTTCTCAATAGTTCCATGTACGTATGTTATTACAGACGTGCTACTATTGAGATCCGTCATTCGCTAGCGGAGGTCTACCGGAGTGACCATGCCGAGAGAGGTAAGTCCTCCTTAGCGGTTATTGCCCAAGGCCAGAGGACGATCGCTGGTCTTTGACGGGTTAGACGTAGCGAGCATCCAAGGCTCACTAGGCCGAATCGTGTGCTGCCGGGTGAGGATGATCGCGTCACCCAAGGCACGTAACATTATATAAAATACCAAGAAAAGGTCCTGTGAGGGTGTTCAGGAGACGGGTATTAGTGAAACCCTTGATTACTCGCATCAAGCTGTACTTCCACCTTCATATTACCTGAACAAATGTGTCACCTCTCACCGATAATTTTAACTTTATTTAAAACTTAAAACTTATTTAAAGCACACGAACGCCAGATTATGTCTGAACTTTGGTGGGCTCATCAAGTAGTCCAAAAGTCTTAGATGGCGAAGCATTTTGGCGGTTTTCCACGGCTTTTTGGGTGCGAACTTTGGGAGTGTCGCGCTACCATTTTTCGCCTGCCGTATAACAGATTTCCTCCCCCTTTCATTATCTGTTATACGGTTTGGTGTTCGTTGGTTTTACCACCCACTTGTACCCACAGTGTTGTTTTAGTGTGTTGACAATTATTTGTGTTCATTCTTATCCTACTAATCCTAATTTTAACAAATAACTTTTAGTATTTACATTTTATTTCTACTAACCCTACTAACAATTAACCCTTATATTATTTAGAAACGTGACAGTACATTAAACATTTAGGCACATACTTAAAATAAACAGAAGACTTTGTAACAAACGGTTACAAACAAGCGACAATTTCAATGTCTGGTATCGAGGGAAGGTTAATTCTGTAGAAGGAATAGCACTTTTTGACGCCAAAAGTACTCCTCCGTAGGGGTGTCTCGATCCAAGCGAATCATATTAAAATGGTGGAAGTTTGAGTTTATATCGGAAGTTAACCAAGTTTTACATAATGCAAATGTATCGCAACTCAAACTATTTATTAAGATTTTGAAGGAATCGATTTTCGAGATGATACTTCTACAAGCCCACTGTAGAACAGTGATCAAGTCCGTGACCTCGTTCGATGAGTTAGCCATCGAAGGATACAATCGCTGAAAGGAAGAGCCATTTCGCAGTCAACTACTTTAAAAGTGCTCTCGCCGTAAGTAGAAGAGCGAACAACAGACTTTTAATAGGATCAGTTATATTGAAAGTTTTTATTATCCAGTCCAGTCCACAATGTCCGAGAGCCGAGATAATAGTGCCGCGATTATTATCGAACCTAAACAAATGTACACTTGGGGTTTTTGGTGTTCCGGGAAGTATTGTGAACTCTTTCTCTGAGTTTAATTCTCCGAGACAACTTGCTTCGGTTTGGTTGCAACGCTTCCTAGAGATGTCACTTTTAGAGCCCCATCAAGGGACACCTTCTGGTATTTACAAGGAAATTTAGGGAACGGTCAATTCCCTACTACAGCAGATCCTCGCGTGTGAAACTCTCATCGATGACCACGCCTTTCGTCTCTACCCTTACCGCTGAAATATACACGTTGTAATTCCTCGTACAGTGCTCACAACAAGCAATATAATTTACCGGCTTTGAGTTGGCTAGCAATACCCTTATCTTGTTCGAACGGACTTTTGGAATTTCGGTTACAGCCGAGAACCGTTCTATCTGGTCCTTAGAAATTTGGAGAAGATACAGCGATTTAATCTTGGGCCGAAAGAATACCACAAATGGACCAGTTAAGAGTTCTGGGTAGCATCTGGACCGAGGGGGAGTTGAACCAGATTTAACCTCCATTTGACCATCCGGAGAGGGAACCATCGAAAACGTCAACACACGGAGTCAGCGCTCGTGCAGACGGAAGAGGGCAATAAATGTGTTAAACAAGATAAAAACCACTTAGCTTTAATTTTGTTTTCAACGACGAACCGTTCCAGCTTATACAGCTGGTACATTTTTTCTACAAACCGTTCACTACTCTGCTCTCGTACTTGGGGCTACTAATAAGTTGCCTCATATTGTTATAAAGTTTTAATTTTGAATAAGTTATTTGTTTTAGTTGAAATCAAATTAAATCCAATCAAACATTCCCTTCCTATTATTACATTCTGTGCAAAAAAGATTTAAACCGTCCGGCATGAAGCAAAAACCTGGTAATTAATCAATTCAACAATATCTTGGTTTGGTATAGCTTTCAAGCAAAACTGTAATAGCAATTGAAAAAGTTCCAACCAATTCAACGGAAGCGAAATGCCAACAAACGTGCCAAACGCAAATAAAACACCTAATAAATCACTCCTTTACAAACCAAACTGCGAACGAAATTTCGACTCGGTCACAATCAATATAGTAATTCAAATCCTATATTATTGCTTCCGCTGCTGGTGGCAAATTCCATTTCCCCCGGACCAAAACCCCCTTCTATTCGTATAATGATAACAATATCTGTCAGAACGGATCGTGCGCCCGCAAGTATGCTGCTCATTTCGAAGATTATTCGTGTACGTACTCCTAACTGACTGACCGACAGACCAACCAACCGACCGACCGACCGACCTAGACCCAGCATGCGATGGCTCTACAGTCCTGCTGAACCTAAAACAATTTTACCTTCCATCTGGCGTTCAATTGCAGATATCACCAGTTGTGGCATCCAGCAAAACCATCCGATCGATGGCCATAAATCTCTACCGCTGGAGACCAGTACGTCCCAGCTGAGTGCGTACGTGGCCGCGGCATCAACCTCCAGCGCAGGCGGCAGTCATCGGCATCAGCAGCTACAGCAGCAGCATCAGCAATCGGCCGGTAGTGCCACTGTTCCCCAATCGACCGGTGTGGGCATCGGATCTTCAGGGAAATGGGAGGAACCGTACTTCGATGATACTACGCCACGCAACGTTACCGCTCTGGTCGGCAAATCGGCGTATCTCAGCTGCCGAGTGAAGAACCTGGGCAATAAAACGGTGAGTAAATTTCGAAACACTCCATTCAGGGCACTTTGATTTACTGGGGCAGTTGTTCTTTACCGATGCGATGGGTGACTGTGGCCCAGTGAGAATCGAATGGTAAGCTGACCAAAGGTGCTTGTTACAGATCCAACACATCGTTTGCTTAAATCCGGATTATGAATATTAATATGACAAGCGTTGTTTGGTACAAGTCGCTTGGGTTTATCGTAGGATTGGAATTCAGAACATCTGAGTAGATTATCAGTAGTTCTTTTCTCAGAGATTGATGAATATTTTATTTCCCGTGCGATAAGTGATTCAACAGGACTGGTACCCTGGTTAACACTCGTCTCATTATGCCACGCTCTAGCACAATGTATGGCAATGCATTCAATGACTTTCAAATTCCTTGTTCCTGTCCGACAATGATATGCTTGGCCTAGACGAACGTCAGCACGTGGCCGTGCAACGAAAGCAGACGGCAAACAAATTAATTAACGCAAATTCATTCATCCTTCAGCACTCAAGATTATTCTGGGCCGTCGGTTCATCATGTCCGGTGCAGATTAGTGATCCTATTGGAAGCAAAAAGGCGAATTAGTGATGTAGATGCAAATGGGACGGAAATTTAAATCAAATGGAGGGGGCCGGTGAACTAATATACTTGATGAGGACAACCAGGGTTGTAAGGACACTGCCAGAAATGGCGAGTCCTTACATTTGAAACGCATTGAAGTGAACATATTTTGAACGGAAGTGTCAAAGTTGAGTACGCGTGGACTAATAATTTTGAAAACGTGCCAGAAGAACAGATTGAAAGGGTAGGTGTTATACAAATAGCAATGAATTATTCTGTATATTTATGCTGTCTTTGATGGCAACGTATGTTGATAGAAACGATGTTTTAGCGAGTATTTTTCCATTTTGCTAAACAGGCAAATCGTACAATGAAGATGTATCGTAATACAATAAAATCTAACCGACTAAGGCAATACCTGGTTTCAAATACATTTGAAATAGTTGCTCTCTACTTTGCAAATCAAAGCAGTTGCTCCGACATATCATGATCAGATATGAACCGGCTGCAGCACCGTTAATCTCGCCGGCAAAATCTTTCTAAACGTGTTTTAAATTACACAAAAAAGAACGGCTGTGTATAGCAATTTAAACTTTTGAACAAAACTTTTCAAAACTTTGAAACAAAACACTATACTGTGGATGAAATAGTTTCAGTTCCACATTAAAACTAAACATTGAACTAATCTGAACATAAAATTACTTAAAATTTAGATTTGCAATTTGTAGTAGCAATTCTTTATATTAATTATGTTCATTTCACGCAGGATCTGGTACTGGAACCTAAAGCTGTCTTCGTAATCTTCCAGCAAATCAAAGTAAAGAGCCTGGACGAAGCTTATACAATCAACTATTTTTTTCCTGAACAAGCTGTATTTTCATCATATGATTAAAGTTATCAGCCAATAAAGAGTGGCGGATCCAAGGGAAGGGTTTTGGGGGTTTTTCAATTCATTGAGATATTTTAAGTTGGTTTAAATTTTATATTAGTTTAAAACTCAGTATCTTTTCCATCCAAATTTGATCACCGATCCTGATTTTCATTAAATAAAGTTTTTACGTACTACGTAATGTACTATGTTCATTTTGAAATCGAAACTTCGAAACCCTCCAGAACTTTTATCTGGATCCACCCCTACCGGTAACACGTTTCACTGCTTATAGTTCTAAAGTGATTCGTCTTTGGAAGTAACTAGATAAAGAGTGAATTAAGTGTGCAGGAGGCTGCAGGAAAGATAAATGACAGCAAACAACTTTGTTTACAGAGAAACATAACGCTGGTTTTTTACAATGGAGAATGCATTTACGCACTGACCCAGTACACGTGCTTAATAGTTGCCAAGCTACCACACGGAAGAGTACTGGAGTGTCCGGCTCGATCAAGACTAAGCGAACGGGTAATACCGACTAAATTAATTGGGCTCCGCCATCTTTCCCCCAGGAACTACCTCCCGGCATTACTTCTAGGAAGATAGCAGTACTTAATGTACTCATTCACTCTCGCTCATACACGCACACATCCAGTATGAGGCTTACTTGGGTGCTCGCTCTGTCACACTCTGACGCTCGCTCTGACACTCCATGTGAGGCTTACTTGGGTGCTCACCCCTGCCATCCCATGTTAAGCTTATTTGTGTGCTCACCTTTTACATACCATGTGAGTCTGGCTTGTGTGCTCACCTCTAGGTTCCCACTTCTGACATACCATGTAAGGCTTACTTGGGTGCTCATTTTTCACATACCGTGTGAGGCTGACTTGTGTGCTCACCTCTAGCATACCATGTTAGACTGACTTGGACGCTCACCCTACACTTCTCTGTCACGCCACGAGGTATCGATAGCGATAGGTACCAACATTCTACGCTACGACCCTCCCATCTCGGCATGGGCAGTCCATGTATACGTCTATTCACTCACTCTTCTGTCATGCTTCGTTGCGACTATCGCGGTTGCCAACCGCTGCGCCACACTTGCCTCAGCATGAGCAAACCATTCGCTCACTTCTCCGCGCTCAGCCCTTTCCGCTCTCACTAACCAATCACAAGTTAGTCATGCTTGTCGTCTGCTGCTCGACCCGCCATATTCTCTGCAACCTGCAGGCAATCTGAGTGGTTGCAGTCGAGACTACGTTCCACTTCTCCACCACTTGACAACCTGGAAAAGGGTATCAGGGGTTGTGTCCCGGCCGCTGACGTCTAGTATTGCTCTTCTTTCTACGTCGAAACGAGGACATACGAACAGTATGTGCTCCGCAGTTTCGTCAACACCTGGGCGATCAGGGTAGATGGGGGCCTCCACGTGCCCAAATCTGTGGAGGTACTGTCGGAAGCAGCCATGGCCTGACAGGAATTGTGTCTCATGGAAGTGAACTTCCCCATGGGGTCTACCCACCCAGCTCGATATGTAAGGTATCAGCCGGTGAGTCCACCTACCTTTCGAAGAGTTATCCCATCTGGCGACCGAAGTCACCCTGGTACGCTCGTGAACTCCTCTAGTGCCACGCAGCTCAAACCACTTTTTGTCATCCCGGATGACCAGCCCGACTAGCATCATGCTCGCTACTACACAGGATGCATCAAGTGATACCGTGCGGTAGGTAGATATCACTCTGAGACACAAGCGGTAGGTGCTCTCCAGTTTCCGAAGCTAACTGGTTACTCCCAGTGCTCTCGCCCACGACAGGCCGCCGTACCTAAGGATAGATACGGCAATGCCTGCCAGTAACCTACGTCTACTGGCGCACACCTTAGAGCTGTTAAACATCATCCTCGATAATGCCGCAACAGCCGTCGAAGCCCTCTTGCACGCGTAGTAGCATGGCTCCCAAAGGTCATCTGGTCATCTATGATGACCCCAAAAATCTTCAGACTCCGCTTTGAAGTGATCACGATTTCTCCCACTTGGATAACTGCATGTTATACCGACTTGCGGTTGTTGACGGTAATCACATCCGTCTTATGTTCAACGAGCTCCAGGCCTCTCACGATCATCCATTCCGCCACAGTGTTGATCGCGTGTGCTGCAGTCAATTCTACCTCGAGGATTGACTCCCCGTAGTCCACAAAGGTTACATAATCGGCGAAGCCGAAGATTTTGACACCAGGGGGGAACTTTAGTCTCAGAATCCTGTCATACATAAGGTTCCATAATACCGGGCCCAGAATCGAGCCTTGCGGGACTCCTGCGGTAATGGGAACGCTTCTCTGACCGGTATCGGTCGCGTATAATAGTACACGATTCTGGAAGTAGCTTTCCAAGATCCGGTACAGACCCACCGGCAGGCTAAGCCGGCATAACGAGAGCGCGATGGCATCCCAGGTTGCGTTGTTGAATGCGTTCTTCACATCAAGTGTCACTAACGCACAGTATCGAATACCTCGCCTTTTCCGTTTGGTCGCTATCTCGGTGGTCTTTACCACTGAGGTGATAGCGTCCACCGTGGACTTACCCTTTCGAAAACCAAACTGATTGCTTGACAGGCCGTCCGTACCTTCTGAGTACGGGGTTAGCCTGTTGAGGATGATCCTCTCAAGCAGTTTGCCCGTCGTGTCGATCAGGCAAATTGGTCTGTACGCCGATGGGTGGGCTTCCCGGGAAGAGTACTTCGATAATCCTCGCCAACCGGTCCGATGACCGTTCGGCTGGTGAAGAGCCCGCTTTGGTCGTAGCCATCACGATCCTGTAGGCGGATTCGCGTTGGCACCCTCGCACAGGTTGTCGAAACACGCTCTCTTACTGCTCTTAATGACCTTGTTAAGGGCCAATTTCGCAGCTCGAATCACTTCACGGCGGTCAGCTTTTACCTCCTCGATGCGCCCTACGTCTAGCTTTGAGGCAGGCTGATCGTAGGGCAGCAATCTTGGCACTCCACCAATATACCGGGCATCTGCCATTTCTTGGCAAGGTTTTCCTCGGCATAGTGGCGTCGCACGCGCGTGATAGGACGGCTACCAGCTACCAGACTGTCGGTGTTGGCCTCCAGTCCCAGGGCCGCGGTGAAAACTTTGCTGTCGAAGTGATTGGTCTTCCACCCGCGTTCCTGGGATCACCCGCCCTCGGATGCTGCACACCATAGTTGGTCGATGTTAAGTCAGACCGGACTAAATGACAAAATATTGATTTCGAGAAAAACGAGTTTAAAGTTTGAATCGCAGCATCCTTTACATTATGATAGGAAATTAATTTTTGCCATAGTTCTTGTTTATTGTTACATATTTCAAATCTGGCAAAAGTCGAATGTAGTTGACAAAATTCTTTATCCAGTGCTATCATTATCTCATTTTTTGTTATTTTGCGACTTAGTCCGGTCTAACTTAACACCGACCAGTTGATCCCAAAGCGAATTGCTAGGTGGTCACTACGGGTGTAGCCCTCGTCTACCCTCCACTCCATGTCTGGAACCAGACCTGGGATGACAAACGTTACGTCAATCCATGACTCGGCCCCATTTCTACAGAATGTGCGAGTGGAACCATCATTGACTAGTACTGCGTCGAGTTACGCAAGCACCTCCAGTAGCGCTTGGCCCCTGCTATTTGTACAGCGGCTACCCCACTCTACTGACCAAGCGTTGAAATCTCCCACTATGACGAACGGCTTCCGAGCCACTAGGTTGGACGAGAGCCTGTCGATCATCTGGTTGAACTGTTCTATAGGCCACCTTGATGGGGCATAGCAGCTACAATTGAACACACCATTGATCTTGGCAATCGCGACACCCTCCGCAGAGGAGTGTACTACCTCTTGGACCGGAAACTGTCCCGTTGTACAAATTGCCGCCATTCTAGACCCGCCCGCTACCCAATTGCCGTTATCGGCAGGGACGTTGTACGGGTTGGATAGGAGGGCGACATCTGTCCTCGACTCCGAGACCGACTGCCACCGCAGCTGCTGGGCAGATGCACAGATTATTAAGATTGGGATTAAGATTCAGCTGTGTTACTTGCACGGCTTCTTCTTACTGGCCTCACCGAAGGGACACGAAGGTCCACCCATAATATGGTTACGGTCTTGCTTCTTACTGGCGCAGATAAAGCATATTGGTACCCTATCGCCTTTCTGCGCCTTGTGTCCCTCCTCACCACAGCGACGACATAACTTACTTCTGTCTGGACCCTTGCAGTCGTAGGACTTATGGCCGGACTCTAGGCACCAATAGCACCTGTCCACTGAAGGCGGCTAGGGTATGCTTACTGGGCGTACTGACCATCCGATCTTCACCCTCCCTCTCTCGATGACCTTTTTGGTTTCCGCAACCAGTAGCCTGAAATAGGTTACCTCCGTGCCAAAGAGTCCCTCTCTTAGGCGTATAGAGGTCCGCTCAGTGTCTGCGCCACACTGCTCCATGACGGCAGTGACGACATTGTCTGCGTTCGTAACCTCATCCAGTTGCTTGCACTGGATGATCACTTCCGCATCCAACGACCCCACCTGAGCGCCGCCATCACCCAAGACCTCTTGGGCCAACTTCTTGTACGCCGCCCCACTAGATTGCGCACCTCGTTTCAGCACCAAGATCATTTCGCCGGTCTTGGTACGTCTAACGCTGCGCACATCCTGTCCTAGAACCGAGAGGCTTTCGGCCGCCCGCATCGATTTGAGGACGTCGGCATACTTGTCCTTGTCGGTTTTACTCCTCTGTCCCTGACCTTCTTTGCGGGTCGAGGTGCATTCGACTTCCGCTTAGCCCTGCTGACCAGCTGCCAGGAATTTTCTCCCCCTTGTGCCGATGGCACCGGCTGGCTGGTACCCACTTGTGGCCCGACACTTTGTACCCGGTTGGTGCCTTTCGCCTTCTTGGGCCGATAAGTCACCATCTCGGGTCGATGCCCTTCGGAATCCTTTGCACCCTAGTCTGCACTGTCCAAACGACGTTTGGATTTTGTGGTTGCGCGTCGTTTGGCGTTGCATTGCGTACCTTGGCCTAGTGACTGCCTGGGCCGCTTCCGATTAGGCGCAGTGTTGCTCTCTACTAAAATCTTTTTGGCCATAAAGGCGAACCCAATCACCTCTTGAGCCATAGTAGCTCCTCCAAGGAAGGAGAAGGCCTCAGTTTGAGCGCATTTCTCGACCTTCTCTCTTGCCGCCGCCAGCCTGATATAAGCGTCCTGTTCTTGTCTTGCGACTCGAACAGCCTGGCGGAGCACCAGCAGTTTCTGTTTCAGTTCCTTGCTGATGTTCTGCTTTCCGCATGTAAACTCCATGATATTATCGCCAAACCTTCTTTGGCGAAGGGGTTCACCACCTCCATCGCTTCCGCATCATCTCCAACCTTACCCATTTTACTGTTATTTTTATTGTCGCAACTCATTTTTGGTACCACGAGTAGCGCGAGAAAAAAAAATCCGCCACGACATAGTTCCGCAATAACGTGGTAAGAGACGCTTACTGTGGGCGATGCCCAGATACTCCAGTGGCTCCGTTAGCAATCAGGCATCTTTTTCACCCCCTCGAACACTCATCCTTCGGCACGGATAGCTTCACACCTTGGATTGGGGTTCTCCCGTTTGGTGGGCTCATACCACCGGAACGGGAGATTCGTAGCGCTATTCTATGCCGCCCATTACATGGCGAACATAACGTTTGGTGTACTTACAGGTACCCCTACACCAAATGTGACTTCGAGTTGATTTTTTTCGAGCCCTGAAGAAGACAAAAATAAAGGGTCGAAACGTTCGCGTAGATAAACAATCGAGGCAAATAGTTTGTGACTGCAGTGTCGAAACCTTCCCTAGATTTGTTTACATCAGTGCCGGATTCAGGAGAAGGATATCGGGGGCCCCTCCGATTTTTTTACTTGTTGAAGAATTTTAAATTAGTTTCGATTTTATAATAGTTTCAAACTCGAAATCATTCCAAACAAAATTTGACCAACAAAACTGATTTAAAGATGGATATTACATATTTTGAACCAATTGTACAATGTTCATTTTAAAATCGAAATTTCAGACTCCTCCCGATTTTTTTTCTGGATCCTCTCCTAGTTTACATACACACTTAGTGTTTTTAACCGAATCCCGCAACTTTTTACCGACTTTTACACAGCTGAACTTTCCGCAGTAAGTTGGCTAATTTATTTATTTAACGAGCGTTCAGTACAACAAAAGTTTTTCGGGGTGCTTATCGGTAAAAAGTGACGATAATTCAGTATTTATAGTACTGTTTTGACTTTTGGAAATAACCGAATTAATCGTAGAATGCTACATTTGGGATTTGCAATTTTTACTATTCATTTCAGTAACAAGGGAAAATCTTAAAAAATATATATTTATATTTATGATGGCTTTTGTGTTTCACCAGAACAATCCAGCAACTTCATTTTGCAGAAATTATCAAATTCTTGGCATTTTTTTAAGTTAGGAGAAGGACTAGAGCACGCCAGATTTGAGACAAGCTGATATCATGCTTTTGTTCACACATCGTTATAAAAGACGAAACAGTGCTTTAAAAAGTGAAACAGTGTATTTAAAGCACTTAAGGCTGGTATAGCTGAGCGAGCATTGACATCGACTAAGGCGACTATCTTCCTACCTCTCCCCTCACGATGCAGAGGAAAGAGAAGTTGGTTAGAGTGGAGAACACGTGAGTTTCCTTGACTCCAAAGAAGGAAAGGTACTCGCCAGGAGATGGAAGACCAGATGGGCCCAAAAGGCACACGCGCGAAGAATCTTCAATGTCGAAGTGAAGAACACCACTAAACAGGGAGGAACCATTGTAAGTCGGAAGGATAAATAAAGGAAACAATAAAACAAGAAAGAGGAGAGAAAAGTGGAGCAAAACAGGGAAGAAAATATTTCCGGACTCTCATTAGGTGCTAAAGGGAGAATCCGCTTTCGTCAAAGTTGATGACGTGAAGACGCAGTGCTGCTCAAGAAGATCAGATAGGACCCTGAGCTGAGAGTTTTGTGTGAAAACGTGGTAAGAGCCAAGCGTACCCAAAAAGGTGAGATTCTCTACGAGTTAAACGAATATCCCACGATGAACAGCTCGAATATGCAGGTGATATTGATACAATCACTGGGCGTAGATGCATAAGTTAAAACCTTATGCCCGGAGACAGTGATTGTGATTGATGATCTGGTTAAAGGAGAGTTAAGGAGCAACACAAACAGCGATTATTCTTCTACTGCTAATTTCTGTTGAAAAGGTACTGGAGGTAGACAAAGTTAAGGTCGGATGGTCGAGATGTCCCTTGAGAGCCGCTATACGAGTGAATAAGCAACTGAAGATCTACTTCAAGTGTGTGTGCTTTCGACAGTAGGCAGTTGCTTGCAAATGCTGGAAATGCGGGGAGACGGGCCATCTTGCAAAATTTGTCTTGTCTCTGCACGCAGAGATTAGAGTGCATATTTTGCACTCCAGAGGACGGTAACGACCATCGGACGAACGGCTTCAACTGCCCTGCTTACAAGAGAGCGATTCTAGACCAACGGCAATCCAAATAAAAGAGCAACTGTTGTGGCAGCCTACGACAGAAACTATGTGTGACGTTACTTTGATTGCAGAGTCGAATCAAATCCTGCCTGATAACGGTAACTGGGTAGCAGATATAATGGGAACGACTGCGATACAATTTGATGGCAAATGTCCCATTCAAGAAGTGGTAGAATATTCATACGAAATCATCGTGATCGCCAAAATCGTCTTCGTGTGAAGCTGTTACGCACCTTAAAGGTAGATAGTGGAGCAGTTCATTCTAATACAGGAGCAGTTAACCGACCAGTTGATCGGCTAAAAAACCTGTTTTAATCCACCTAGCGGTACAATAGTGCCTTTCTCATTTCTCTAAACCATGGCACGGAGACTTTTTATGTTCAACATAATTGTGGAAATGTCCATTACATTCTTAATACACTTTGCACTTATATACAATGGAATGCCAGCCACGACCTTGATGAGCTACGTGTCGACGGTGAAACACTTGAAACAAAAAAATATCATACTCCATTAGCCTAATCAGCATTAGATCAATGTTATCTGCTTGCTAACTCATTTTGTCATGCGGGGGTGGGTATGTGAGGAGGGCGAAAATCCCATGAACGAACGACTCCCCAGCTTAAATTGGTATGCTTTGTGATATAGTGGTGGTTTAAAGATGATGGGGTTGAAAGGGAGGGGTATGAGGGCTGGATGGGGTGGTGGTCTGAGGGGTGATTTAAGGAGATTTTTAAGGGAGGGGAGTGAACAGTAGAGGGGGGGGGGTGTAACCCCTCTCCTTAAACCATCAACTACGCCCCTGTTAAAATCCAGAAACCTTATGCGAGTCAAAAAAAAATTGGCCGGGATTAGGTTGACGTTTTTCAGAGTGATTGCATAACCTTTATATATGAGAAAGGCAAAAAGGCAAAAATGTGCCAAAATCCAAAAAAGTGAACCGTCGTCAAATTTTTTTTACAGTTTGCATCAAATCTCGACGTTTCATGCACCTTGAACACATTTAGCATCAAAAATAAAAATTCTAATTTTTCCTATAGTTTTTATGAGAAATTTCTGTGTGGCCGAAATGAAACCGGTAATTCCGGAACCAGAATTCCGATCGATCCAAAATTCAATAGCAGCCGATGGGAAGGTTGCACCTTTCATTTGAGACTAAGTTTGGGCAAATCGGTCCAGCCATCTCTGAGAAAAATGAGTGACATTATTTGACACATACGCACATACATACACACACACATACACACATACACACACATACACACACATACACACATACATACACACACACATACAGACTTTTTCCGATCTCGACGAACTGAGTCGAATGGGATATGACACTCGGCCCTCCGGGCCGGGATTAGGTGATTGCATAACCTTTCTATATGAGAAAGGCAAACGCTAGTCGCTGTGGAGTGGGGCAGTAGAGTAACCAACAGAATAGGATGTATCCTGCAAGAAGCGCTAGCGAAGTTAGCCGTACGATTGTGCAATGAAGGTTCCGTTAGCACATTTTGGAGAGGTGGGAGGAAGTCTATCATCGACATGACGTTCTGCAGTCCTTCACCGACAGCGAAGGAGGTGAGTATGCGAGAAGTATACCCGTGGCGACCACCAGGTGATTCACTACCGTATCGCCGTATACCGCAGCCCTGCAGCAGCAAGGAGAAGGATGAGCGGTAAGTGAAAGTGGAAGACGAACGCTTTCAACAAAGACATGGAGGCACTACGGTCAGGCAGCGGGACCGAGAACGATGATGACGGCTTGTGATGCCACAGCTTACTGGTGGAATAAGACGCTCAGTACGCTACTAGCAGAATAGTAAATATTGCCAGAAGGCGGGCTTAGAGAGCAGCATCGGAGCCAGAAGAGCGCAAGGTAGCATCTCGGAAAGCTAGAGCCGCTTTAAACCGGGATATCAGGCTTAACAAGTCAGATTTCCACAAGGAGCTGTGCCGAAAAGCCGTGAAGGCGGAGATGAAGGACCCGTCGATGCCAGCTGAAGATAATCGAAACGCAACTTCTCCAATATTTGGAAGGTACATAAGGTGGTGTTGCTGCCAACGCCAGGGAAGTCACTCTACACTCCGGCCTGGTATAGGCCCATATGTATGTCTGCTGGATAGACTCATAAAACTCTTGGAAATAATCATCCTTAACGGGCTGACGCAATGCACGGAAGGTGAGCGCGAGCTATCATGGGTGCAGTTCGGATTTCGCAAAGGAGTATCGACAGTGGAAGCTATTCGGACAGTGCTCAAGAGTGCCGAGAAGGCATATAAACAGAAGCGAATAGGCGATCGATACTGCGTTGTGGTCACGATAGATATAAAGAAAGCATTTAATAGCGCCAACTGGGAAGCCACCGCTGCAGCGCAGGACATAATGAGGGTTTCCGACTTTCTAGACCAGATCCTGAAGAGCTACGTCCAGAGCAGTGTGCTGTTGTACGAGACGAGCGAAGGCTAGAAGCCAATGCGGTGGTGGGTGAGACACTTGAAGTAGTAGAGATGTCAGTGATGGAGACAATAGATGCAATCGGGAGCTGGATGAATGGGTTTAGCTACAAATTGCTCACCACAAGACGGAGAGCAGTTTGGTAAGCTACTACAAAAGCATTTTAGCTTATGCAGATTGAAAAGAGAAATATCGAGCTTGTGGTCTTCGAATGTCCGCGATTCAAATCGACACGCAGAGACATGCTTGAAATAGGAGGAACGGACATCAACACGAATAATGTCATCTACAGAATGACAAGCGACGTAAACACGTAGAACGCTGTCAAAAGAGTGGTGAAGCAGATCATGACCGACTTACAGCAAACATGGCGTGATGAACAATGAGCAACGGTTTCGCCCCCGGGAAACTCTTCACCGGAGTGCTTTGCCGGCGACTACACGAGTAGACTGCGACAGAACACCGAGTATGGATAGTCAGCGAACCCGACGCCTTACTCCACCGGAATCGCCTGACTGACCACGGCACCTTTTCGGTTGACCCAAGTTAAATATAGCGAAAATCGGGAGAACTTCTTTCACCGAGAAACTCTTCATCGGCGTAAGCTAGGTTAACTGCCAGGGACTAGGTTGAGTAGATCGCAACGAGACACCACCAGTCGCGAAGTTGGGGCACCAGCGAACCGGACGCCTTATTCCAGCGGAATCGCCGGACCGATCGTCGGGGACTAGACCGAGTAGTTCACAAACAAGTCGGGAACTGGTTGCTGAAGAGCCGCTAAATGGCCCGAGCGTTTAATTGTAGAAAGGAAGGGCGCACTTATTTATAAAATCTGGAGTTTTCCGCCTAGATAGTTCTCGTAGGGGGACAACACTAATTCTCGACACAGCGCTAGCTTTCGTACTGCTATACAGAAATGGCAACTTTGTATGGATGATCGAAAAGTGGCGGTGTGTCGAGGAGTGCTCTAACGCTATTAAAGGAATTAGCTACAAAGTAAGCAGACTAGAGCGGGTGCTGGGCACATAAAAAACCCATCCACGAAGTAATGCCGTAAGGTAGTACCGGGGAGGTTCGGAGGCAGCAGTAGTTGTGGGCAACGAGGCTGGTCAATCCTGTTCCCTGAGTGGGGTTTTGAACATTTTTTCTGCTCAAGTTCTGTTTTCGTATATTACATTTCGTAAATACACACATATATAGACACACACAGACATTGTTCCAAATCGTCGAACTGAGTCGATTGAAATATAAGACTCGGTCTATGAAAAAATCTTGAAAGTTCGATCGAATTCCATACATTTCTTGTACAAGAAATATAAAAACCAGTTTTAAACTATTTTGGTAGCACAATAAAGTCGTTATTCAAAAATTAGACAATTTCCAGAAAACCTCTTAAAACAGTTACGATTTCAAAAAAAAAAACAAAAAAAAACAACAAAATTGCGAAAAACAGCTTCTTTTCTACTTGCTGAAGCACGCATCTCCCTCAAGCAATTGTTATAATTTTGTCCGGTTCGATAGTTCAGAAGTAGGTGGGTTTGCTCTATCATCACAATTGTATTGATATTAATATAGGGACGATGCTCAAAATAATACGATGTACAATGCAATCAAAACAACCAGGATCCGATAGTCTAAACAACCAGATTTGATAGCTAAGCCAGTACACAAGCGCTAATTATTTAGATCTCCCACTGGGCTTGAAACAAATTTTACAATTTCCTTCGCTGTGAACACGCACTTTACTCTGTTGTTTCTGTGATAAATTAATTCAGCGTGGTGGCCAAGCTTCGAACGTAGTCGCTAGGACCAACTCGTTCGTCAGTGATTTCAACAACCAATTTAACGCGAATATTGCTCTCATGGTGGCAGAATGTTTACATATGCAAACATTATAGATGCAACATCAGTCCCGGTTAACCCCACGGGGCAATAACATCCATGAATAATGGATTTGTTGTTAGGTTTAGTGGTACTGTTTACTAATCCACAATTGATTCAGCTCATTCAACTGCAAGAAATCGTATGTTTAGCATTTATATATATTTATATTTGAGCTATCTGCAAAGGTTCAAGCAATGTGAAATAATCAAATTTATATGATTAGTCATACAATTTTACAATTTTTTAAAACGATCTTCAATTGTAGAGAGGGAGATAGGGGGTATTGAGTAGTTGGCAAAACAATCGCCACAGCTTACCTGCGTTACATTCTCAACCCCTCACATGGTTTAAAACTTTTTCGAACCCGAAAAAAGATGAACGACCCTAAGGGTACAACCTCTATGACTGAAAATCTCCGAATTATCAAATCGTCGGAGTACGGAAAACTCGCCAATAAATCTCTATAACCTTGATTTGTTTCATCCACTGGGCTGTACAGTCCGTATAGAACGAACTATTCACTCCATTAGGCTTGAGTTACGACCGGGTCTCCGGTTCTATCGTGATGCAAATGACTGCCTCGTTTCTAGCAACCCTTGGCAGCAAACGGAAGTGCTTCTTTTTTGTCCCTGCCAGCACTACTCGAAATCTTAAATCCCAGTAATAGATCACGGCAGGATGTGCACCGGATTTGAAATTTAAATGAATTACGCACCGCACGGAGAAAGCTTTCTTCGTTCCTCTTTCACTCTTTCAACTGGAAAATCAAGACACGTACCGGTACTTAACTACAGTGTGCGAAAGAAGAAAAAAATGCATCTGTAAATTTTGTTCGTACCTGCTTCGTTCCCTGGATTATAATGAATGCATTTTTATCTTCGTACCGTCACACTGACGGGGTCAAACGCAGAACTGGCTATAGAATCGGCACTCTATCGCATTCTTTGAAAGTCACTTTTTTTCTCGACGCACACTGTAAATCGTCTCGACTCACTCGGAACTCCCGCGTCCTGTCATGGGTAGAACCGAATAACGCAACCTATTAAATAAAATAGAACCCGTCACTAAATTAGAAAAAGGAAGTCATTTATTACCTTGCGAATTTCCGTCGTCCGTGTGCTTGTCCACGAGGCAAAAAAGTGTCTCGAGAAGGCAGCGAAAGAAAGGATTTCTATCACCCTTAATTTTCTTCCTTGCGTCTAGGGTTAGTGAAAAGCAAAAAACCGGACACTCGGTCGTTAAATGCTCCTTCAACGTGTGTTCACGATGGATCGACCGTTACTGCCCCGTTCCCGTACTGGATGTTCATTCCTTTCTATAACATCTAGCGGACACTTTTTCAAGTACTAGCAGCAATATAGAGGATCTCAGTGATGAAAGGTGATGGCGAGCTTCCATTCATCAAAATCTTAGATTAAAACGGATTTTAAAGATTTATGAGATCCACTTTGCTTTCAACGTGAACGAATCTAACGGGGTGCTATCCGAATCCACGAAAGTCACTCGCTGAGGGGGGGGGGGGGGGATTTTGATCGGTCGGTATTCAATGTCTGGTCCAGTTTTGCAGTACGAGTCCGAGGCAGAGAGATAGAAGGATGCGAGAGTTTCGTTTTTCGAAACACAAAAGATAAAAATGACTGCTTCAGCCAGTTTCAACGCGGTGCGGCTCTGGTGGGCGATAAATATCGGAGATTGGTTGAAAGAGCGAGAATAGAAGTCGACCGGCACTCGACGGGGAGTTGACAGTTTTCGACTTTATTTATTTCCCAACTGATAGATAAGGGTTGCTTTCAGGGAATAGTTTTCCGTTTTTTTTGTCCAACGGACAACGCGATACGTTGTTGTTTTATCCGTATATTTAGACACATGTTTGACATCATGAAACAAATGTTGAAGAAATATGAAATAGCGTCTTTACACCCAAAATTCCTCTCCGCGGAAAGTCCTGCAGTCGCGAATTATCATCCGAGACACTACCAGTTAGAAAGCTTTTGTTGAATACATGACCCATTAAAAGTTCATCAATTGTTAAAGTTAAGTAATAAAACTTCATTTTTAACTATAAGTGGTTTCATAAAATTTTAAATTTTTTACGATTCCAGTGGTTCAAACACTAGTTTAATTATTTATTTTTTTTGTTCATTTATTTATTTATTTATTTATTTATTTATTTATTTATTTATTTATTTATTTATTTATTTATTTATTTATTTATTTATTTATTTATTTATTTATTTATTTATTGATTTATTTATCTATTTATTTATTTATTTATTTATTTATTTATTTATCATTTAACCTAGTTAGTCTTAATAAAATGTTATAGGGATGGGGAAAAGCCAATTTCAGTAAAACATCAACTCTACTCAAATTGGCATAAAATGTTTTCAATTACTAAACTTAACAGTAAATGAAAAATACAACAAAACAAACTAACACAATAAAGTATGAAAGAAAGTAAAAATATAAAAGAATAGCAGAAAATACAAATTCAAAATAAAATTTCGGCAGTGGATATCTGGCAGCTCAGATACTCCTCAATAACCGGGTCTTGAAGGTGACACGTTGAAATCAAAATCCGCAAACGACGAATTTCGCGCCACCTCGAACAAATGTTGGCAGTTCCCTATCTAATCTATATAATCTAAAATTGGCAAATCCTACAAAAAATGTTATAGGAGAGATTTTCACAAGATTAGTCAAATTTTTGAATAAAAATATTGAAAAAATTCTTCATCGACTCCAACACTGAAAAAAATCGATTTTGAAAATTTAAAAACGATTTACAAAAAAAACATCTTTGATCTGGATAAAATTCTGTTCCAAAATAGGTAATTATGTTCCCTACCTCAGACCAATGGTCGTTTGTTTGAACAGGTGCGGAGTATGAAAAAGCACCACACATAAAAAAGGCCCATAAGCTCTCTCGGTCTCCTCGATGCATTACTATCGAGGCGTAATGCAATAACCATCTTAAATCGTCTGTCAGAGGTTATTTAGCACTGATGCACACAATACTCTTGATGATTTTTGGGTAATACCGTGAAACCCCTCAACCTAGGGGGAATACAAGGTAGGCCTTTTTTAAACAAAAAATGAGAATAACTCAAGAACTGTTCGATGTAATGGTATATTTCTATGATGGTAACAATTTTGTGGAACTCAAATGCTTAAAATCTTTTTTTTTTAGAGTTATCCTACTGTAGCTGTAGAGCTAGGTTCTCGGAAGGGCTCTCCGTCAGAATCACACACTACAATTGCAGACGAGACATGCAATGTCGCCGACTAAAACACTGCTTAAGGCCGTGATTCTGACTGTTATATTCATTGTACGGTTCAGATATATGAGGGCGTAGAGATTTTGCGATCTCGCATATCATCGCGAAACGCTTGAGCATTTCTACGTTAACGTGTTTATTCGCGTGTGCGCTTGTATGTTGCGTGTGCTAACGTGTATGTAACTTTGCGTGTATAAATTCGATTTTATAATCGTCTGCCTTTCGCATATTCGCATGTGTTGTTGGATGACCGCGCGAGGACCGTGAATCTGGTGCTTAATTTTCGGTGTACGGTTTAGATATTCAAAGAAAGTAAGATCTTCCATATCACTAGAGTTCCCGGTCATGTCGCCATGGAACGTGTTGTCTAGTGGATATGAGCTTTATTTTTTTATTGATACAACTGTATGGACCTAAGTTGCTAGGACGGAGGGAAATATTTTCAGGACGTGACCGATTCATGATCGCGCGAACACGGACGTTAGTAGATTTGCGTTTGAGACCGTGTATAAAATTCGATTTTGTAACCGAGTGGCCATTCACATATTCGCGGATGGTCACGCGGACCTTCATTCTGATATTTAGTTTTCGGTGTACAATTCACATTCTGACAGGGAGTGAGCTACCCCATACCACTGAAGTTCCCGGTCATGTCTGTTGATACCAAAGATAGAAACTTCCGGAAGTGACCGATGCATGATCGTGCGAGCGCGGGAGTTATTAGGTTCACGCTTGAGACCGCGTTTGAAAATTTATTAGCTCTGAGACGTCCACCAGATCATTGGGATGTTATTATGTTTGCGAGATCGCGCGTGTTGGTGCCGTGGATGGTCGCGAAGGGCTCAAGCATTTGTACGTTAACGGGTTTGTCACGTGAACCTTCCTCAGAACTAAACAAGAAAATAAAAGAGTAATAATGTAATATTTGTTTAATGACATAAACTTTTTTCATGGCGATTTTTGATTACTAAAAATGATCTATACTGTCTTTTCTGTCACTGTCACTGTCTGTCACTTCGTCGAATTTGCCAGATATAAAGCGAGTCGGGTCATGACCGCCATACAGTGAGTTTCTATATTCCAACAGCAAAAAACTTCGTTTACGGAGCACACGTTCCGGTGCAGTTTACCCAAAAGTTCCGACGAATTTAACTCTCCTAAAAGAATCGTAAGGACGAATACAACTTGGGGTACTCTTCTTCTTTTTTTTCTAGCGTATGTAGACCTAATAATCTACAGTGGTTCTCGTATGGCGGAAGTTTAGTAGGGTCGTGTCACGGAAGGCATCCTAATGTATATGGAATGAATTTTCTTTGAATTGCTTCAATTCTTGCTATCCATGTTGCTTGATACTGGCACCGTATTATGGAGTTAGATTCCAATATCAACTATACCAATGTGCAGTGCAGTGAGCGGAGACAGAGAGGGTCGTTCAATTCTTTCGAAATTTTAAACATGAATCCCATCTGGCGGTTTGCCTTGTTAAAGTCGAAACGAGGTTGGAACATGAATGCAGAATCCAAAGTCCACTAAGATCACACATTTGTAGTACACACTCAAGATGCTAATCTCCAATATAGTAGTCGTATGAATGTGGCTTGCGCTTGCGACGATACGACATTACACTGCACTTGTGAATACTAACTGTAAGTGAGTATAAAGAGCATCAGTCATTGAAGGTATCGAAGAGCTGTTGTATAACTAAGCAATGCTTAATGTACTTGGCGATCATAATTTTATGTCAACCAATATACCCCGGGGGTAATACTGTAGCTAGATCATCAATAAAGAATGTGAATTAAAGTGGGCCCAAATTACTTCCTTGGGGAACACACGAGTTGTTCGAAAATGAAGCAGAGAACGCTCATCTAATTTTTACTACAAGTTCAGGAATCAGTAGCCACAATCTTGTGTGGCTAGTTGCACGATGCATTGGATTACTGTTTAAGAGCCCAGTAACCTTAAGACGGTATGCACAAGAAAGTGCTTCTTGTTTCAGAAACACATGTAGTGGTTTTATGTTCAAGAGGCCTCTAGAGCAGCAGTGGGTGTTGTCGAGAACGCAACCAAGACCATCCTCTGAAGATAGTTTAGTTTTGATTGGATTGTCATGACTTCTCTTTTCTGCCACCAAACAAGGCACCTGTATGCCAGTATTGGTCTAACAATTGTTGTGTACATTCACTGAATGTGCTTGGGTTTGAGTCCCCAAGATTTTCCGAAAGCCCGTCTACATTGGTCGAAGGACATGCAAGCTTTCTTAATCCTGAGATCGATGTGAGCTGTCCAATTAAGGTTTGTGTCAAGAATTACCCCAACGTACTCAACTTGATCTGCGATAATAATTTCAGAGTTAAAGAACTGCAATGGACAAGCTCCGATTGTAATCCTTCGTTGCGTGAAAAGCACCATTGATGTTTTATTTGGATTAACTGATAGTCCAACATGAAGACATCATTTCTCAACAACACATAAGGCTTGTTACTTCAAATCAAAAAATGTGTTGATGCAAATACCGGTGATCATTACGAGATAATTATCGGCGAAACCATACGTCGGAAACCCAAGCTCATTAAGTTTTCTCAACAAGCTATCGGCGACAAGGTTCCATGAAAGTGGTGACAGCACACCACCTTGAGGACATCCGCAGACACTCAGTTTTCTTATCTCTACTTGTCTGAACGATGAGCACAGATGTCGGTTGCTAAGCATTACGTGTATCCAGTTCGTGATATATGAAGGTACTCGTGCTGCTTCCAAAATTCGAAAGACACGTAGTCAAAAGCACCTTCAATATCAAGAAAAACTCCTAAGCTTGATTGCTTTTGTGAAAAAGCTTTTTCAATGTTGTAGACAACATTGAGTAATAGGGTAGTAGTAGATTTCCCCCGCTGATATGCATGTTGCATTGCATGCAGCGAGTGCTCGACCAAGCTAACATCCCGAATGTAGTGGTCGATTAAACGTTCCACTGATTTGAGAAGGACGGAGGTCAGACTGATCGGTCTAAAGCTCTTTGCCTCCTAATATATAAGTGACGCGGCCACCTTTGGGAATGAATTTGACAGTTATTTCCCGTCACACTAATGGAATCTATCCTGATAAAAGACTACAATATGCTTGAAGCGTTCATATCCTTTTGTAATACAAATGGAATGATTCCATCCTTTCCCGGAGACTTATACGGAGCAAAACTTTCAATCACCCATTTGATCGATTCGGTTGTCACAATTCTACGAGCAAATGCCCAATAATCAGAACTACCTGAAAATAATTCAGGGGCAGTCGTCAGTGATGACTCCGTACAGCCTGGAAAGTGTGTTTCAAAAAGACAGTTGAGTACTACATCAGCGTCAGACGAATATTCACCATTAGCAATGTCAACTGAACTGAAATGAAATTCTTTCGATTTCGAAAGCAACTTATTTAATCTACTAGTCTCGTTGAGACTTGAGACACTTGTGCAGAGGCCCCCCCAACCACTTCGCTCAGAAGATCGAAGGGCAGTTCTGTATGCTTTGCGAGCCAACTTAAATGCCTCCGAGTCGTCCCTGCGTCTGCGATTCCAAGCTCTTCTACATAACGTTTTGAGTCTAACAAGTTCGGTATTCCACCAAGGTGTTCCTCTAGAACAGTAGTTTTCAACCGGGGGTGAATTCACCCCCAGGAGTAAATTAAACTACGATAGGGGGTAAATTATGCGAGACGAATTTTAACTTGTTATCCTAACATCCCCTTCGGAATATTTGCCTTTATATATTGTTTCAGCGTGTCAAGGAATGAGATGGTTACTGAGAGTGCTCAGTAACAAGTTTCTGATTGTAAAATTATGGTTATCATACAATTGAAAAACTTTATTTTCTGACAGGGTAATGTTGGTAAACAATTTTCAGAAAGGAGGTCATCATGGGGATCAATATTCGGAAAGAGGTACACAGATTGAAAAAGGTTGAAAACCACTGCTCTAGAAGCACGCATAACTCGAAACGGACAAGCCTCTTGGTATGCTGCTACCAGGGATGCCAACGGTACCGATAAACTACATTTTTTCGGTATATTTACATTTGTACAAGCCGTACAGCCCGCTACAGCGACGCATCACTACAGCTCTTGTCAGAACGGTAGCCAAACCGAGTACATTTTCCCGTACAGCAGTAGAATACATTTTTGTTTTGCTGCTGTACTCCGACTGCTCGGTGAGAGTGTGGCGTAGTAAAGTTTGTTCTCTCGCTTTGTACATTTTTCTCTCCATAGTCAAAGGGAGAGGCCCGCACACGAAAGCGTTGATGCCGGCCGTGGCGTAAATAAGCCGCATTCATTGTCGTAATTTTTGAATAAAAATATTAAAAAGATTTAAAATATTAAAAAATGTAAAATAAGAAAAGAGAAGCTGTACCGCTCGCGTCTGGTGGCTGTACTGGGGACAGTAGTTTTTTGTCATGTTACTGCTTTGCACACAGGCTGCCGTACAGCGCTGGGCGTCCTGCACTAGCGAATGACAGCAGCATCAAGAGAGAAATGAGAATGTAGGCAGAAAAATTACAGCCGCAGAAAAGGTAGGCATTTTGCATCCTTGGCTGCTACTACGAGTGGGCTTGTTTTATCCACGACCTCATCCAAGTCACTTGGAGATTCAATCGTCGAAAGATACCCATGAAACCTAGTCGCAAAGCGCTCTTCGAATAAGTCCCAGTTCGTAGATTTGGGACTACGATATGTGAAGATATATAGTGAGAAGTATAAATTATCACAGACGATGTACTTAGGCCCGTGCACAGAAAATTCTCAAGGGGGGTGGTGTTGATTTTTTAACGTTTATTTTAAAAGAAACGTATAGAAACCCTCAAACTTTGAAGATTTTTTTCAGAGGCCTGGACCTAGTTTTGTGAACCAAACGACTCTGCTCAACAAATTGGGTAAATGTTTGTTATCGAGAAGGAGTCATCAAAAGTCACCGCTGCATAGTGGTCGGAAACTCCAAAAAGGTGAACTTAACTCACTTGAGGCCAAACCATCGAATATATTCACAGGGTATCTTTAGACGAATTGTTCGTAAGAAAACCTTTGTATAAATTAAAATTAGGCATGGCTTACTACGATCAAATTAAAAAAAAAACTTTTTATGCTGACGAGGTAGACAGTTGGTGTCTTCGACAAAGTTTTAGAAATGCTCGTAATAAAGAATTTTGGTGAACTAGTTGAACTTATAGGATTTAATGTTATCGATTTCTAAAGCTTTTTCTATGAAAACACCCTCAAATTTAATTTTTTTAAATATCTATTTCCACTGTGACTTTTCGCGCAAACCGTGCTCCAGACAATTGTGGAGGCATTAAAACCACATAATATTGTTGAGATTGTAAGTAAAAATACCCAAGTAAAAAAAAACATTGCAAAATGAGCTTAAAACTTTCTTACCCTTATTTTGCGTAGTCCGGACATTGAAAATAGTGCCTGCTCGTTCATTTTAGTTTGCGCCATTCTCTCATAAACGCAGTCGAACTTGGTGTAAAAAAATTAAAATTCTTCAATAACTCTAAAACGAATGAGTATTTTTACAAGAGGTGTGCGCCACTCCGCCGATTTCAGGTACAATTTTTATATGCAGTGTTCAACAATATTTTTACATGCAGTGTTCAACAATAATTTTATTTTTACATGTAGTCTTCAACAATGTTATGTGGTTTTAATACCTCAACATTTGTCTGGAACATCGTTTGCACGAAAAGTCACAGCGAAAAAAGCTATATTAAAAAGCTAAATTTAAGGGGTTTGCCTTAGAAAACGCTTTATAAATCGATAACATTAAGTCCTACAAGCTCAAGTTGTTCAATAAAATTCTTCATTATGAGCATTCCTAAAACTTTGTCGAAGACACCATCTTTCTACCTCGTCAGTATAAAAAGTTATTTTTTTCTAGTTCAATCATAGTGAGTCATGCCTCAATTTAATTTTTATCAGATTGCGGGGAATATTCATACGAACAATTCCTCCAAAGATACCTTATGAATATATTCAATGGTTTGGCCTCTAGTGACGTTTTTGGCATTTCCGACCACTGTGCGTTGCCTGCTGGCTCGTGGTGGATTCGGATTGGTTTGTAGTAGTTATTAAGCCAACCGACTAAACTTAAACCTCTTGTATCTCGCAATCCTCATCCATCCGGGGCAACCGTGAAGTACTGCTTTAGTAAGGATTGTGTTCTTGCTTATTTTGTTTTGTGTTAATTGTCATGTTTTTATCCATAGCTACTTTTCCTTACTTGCTGTCAAACTTTCGCGATATATCTCACCAGCTCAGGTCTGCTGCAAATATCGTACCCTGTTGAGACATGAACCGATCTGGGGGTGTCGACCATAAGAATTTACATCTGTTTACAACCACCTTTGTCGGGTTTCTTATCCTTCTTGGTGCTTGTCGTTCCTATTTATCTGCTAGCTGGTGCTGAGAACTTCTTAGCGGCAGTATTTCACCCTATACCGATGCCCATTTTCGCGATCCATTTCGCTGCCACTCTAACGGAATAATCATCGGCAGTAAAATTTCTCTAGACAACGATATCCCAATTTTCTTCAACTTCGTGTTTTTCTTCCTTGACTGCCGTTGCTAGCCCGCTGACCGACATCTGCTGTCTACTCACTACTTTTGCTAATATCGAAGCTTGTCGAAACGTTAACCGATCCTTCGGAGTAGCCGTCCAACTTGTCATACATTTCTTTCCAGCCACCCTCGCAAAGTTTCGTCCTTGGTTTCTTTATTGACTTGTTTCTAGAGTGACCGAACTCAAATGACATTTTATGTGTCCAAACGGTTTGCAGTATATTTTTTTCCTGGACAGGAATATAATAAATTTTTAAAAGTAATTCAAAACGCTCATGGGGGGGGGTTGAACTTTGCGCGACTGGCATATTTTAGTCCCGCCAGCCATTCAGTCCTTGGCACGGAGAAACACCTTGACTTGAGGACTCCTGTTTTCAGTCGCCTTGTATGCAAAAGTGTCGACAAGCGACTCGGTGACCAAGCGTTTTTTTAGAACGTCTCTGGAAAAACATGATTTGCGGTGTAAATTGCCATTCAAAAACTACTTGACCAATTTATTTCAAACTTTGCATACACATTCTATGTAAAAAATACCTAACCCCTACGTTTTTGAGATAATTTTTCAATCAAGGGGTTATTTATTTATTTGAAAAAAATGTTATAATGTAAGCGAACGAAAAATTTTACATAAAACAGGCTACAATCCTATGCAATATAATGGGGTACTTTTGAATTAAACATCTGAGATATTTAGGTTCGAACTTTTCTAACCCGAAGAGGCGAATGACCTTAAGGTTAAAACCTTCGAACTAGAAAATGTTGCCCGTGATTAATGCACCCCGGTGGCACGGTGATAGTTTCCTGAAACCTCCGTTTGTTGTTGTGGTGGCGTTGTTGTCAACAAATTATTAAGCTATATTGATACTGTTCCTACGTATGGCGCACATGCATACAGAGATATGAGAATCTATTAAAAGGTTTTCAATGTTATTCGAATAAATTGCATTTGTTTCGACACAAAGACTGAGCTAAAAATTTAGATGAAATAAGGAACGAGTAGAAATATCGATTGAAGAAGCAGTATGTGATAAGCCAACCCTAACGTGCGGTGTGATAGGAATCTTCAGGGGTATAGAATATTTTCCAATCTGTAGCTGATTAGTGTGATTAACGATTTGTTTTGATCATCCTATTATAATTTTCTGATAGGTCGAGGAAAACAATTGATCTTAATCAGCTGAATTACTTTTGTAATTGAACATGAAGGAGTATTTTATGTCCCCGGCTTTAGTTTTACAGGGGCACTAAACGTTTTAAAAACATTATAAGTTGGATATGGGATTTTATTCCAATGTTTCAATTAGACATGAAACTCTATATAGGATATAGACACTACAATGTCATTTAACATTCGAAAAGCTTTTTCGCATAAGCAATCTAACTTAGCATCTTCAAGATAAGTAAAGATTAGGAAACTGAGTGTATGCGGATGTCCCCAAGGAGTTATTGTTTCATTCATGCGATCTTGTCGAGGATAGTTCATATATTTAAAATACCATAACCACAAACGAGACATTTTTTGAAAAAAATTAAATCGCCAATTACAGAAATACTAAGAATTATTAAAAGTCGGTCAATTTATACGAAAGTATTATTTAAACTATAAACTTAATAGAGATCACGGATATATACGTACTACATTAAAATGCTCAGTAGGTGATTGGGACATCATTTCCATAGACGAAGTTTCGGCAACAGACCTTCCATGCTTGCATTCTGCTGCATTTTCAATAGCGCATAGCTCTACAGATTTAAAATGCTCGCCGCAAAGCCATTTAGGGAAACCAACCAAATTTGGACTTCTTTGAAATCACATTCTTTAGATTGTTTTTTTTTTATTTTGCTTATAGAGGTTTTAACCTTAAGGTCATTCGCCTCTTTTCGGGTTAGAGAAATTTTTTTTGGAAAAATCTCTAACGTTATGTGCGGGGTTGGGAATTGAACCCAGGTGAGCTGCGTACATGGCAATCCATTTACCAACTACGCTATGCCCGTCCCCAATATTTAGATTGTTGCTTAAGTCACAGCATCGTTAGTTTATCTTTAATTGCTAATCAATAAAAACTCACAGTTATCGAAAACAATTCATAACTCCACGGTTGCAAAGACGGTAGAAGCTTTCAAATGAGATTAAAGAGTACAATTTAATAGTGTTCCAATGATCTAATAATTGAATCTGTCTTTGGGTTATGCATTTTACGTATTTGAAAAGGTTCCTTTGTAGTTTTAGTTCGGAGTATAAAATAAATAGTGCCTAAAATATGTCGTGCAAAAATTGGCACCAAATTATTTGGACACATCTAGTTCTTCATTCTTAATAGCAGTGTTTTATCAATTTAGAACAACCAACATGTAAAAAATCAAGTAACGGTGGGACGAATGCGGATTACATTCGAATTTCTTCTCAAATAATTAGCAAGTCAATGGAATTTATGACAATTAAATGTTTGATTATGTTGCTCTATTGTAGGGTAAAAAGTAAAACTCTATCGTTCTTACGGAGGAATTTTCCTAACAATGCTGTTGCTAAACATTCGCTAACTACAAACGTAGTTTACACGGAGTGCCCCAAGCAGTCAATAGGTGCTCTAGTTTCCCATTTAAAGTAATTTTTCTAGCCATATGATGTAATAATAGCCTTTTAAGCAGCTTTCAAGTACCCTTAAAGCATAGGCTGCTTGAAAGTACTCTAAGAACTTTATGCGAGCTTTAAAATCCACTTTTTAAGTATTTAAGTACTATCCGAACTTTTGGTTACTTAGGCTAACAGTCTTGTTTGCCAGTTGATACGAAATGGAAAACATAACAAAAAGCATCGAGTGTCTCGTACGGAGGAGTTATTAAAAATAGCTGGGGTGAAATCCGCAATGATATGGCAATCAGATCATCTTGTGGACGGTACGGCATTCCAAGATACAATGCTGGGTGAATAAACGCTATGAACATCAGCCAAGATCTGGAGTTGCTCCAGATAAACCAAGCGGAATAACTTAAGCTTGTTAAATAAGTGAAGAAAACGACATAATACCAGTTACATAGATGTTTTGTCTGACTTGTTTATGATATTCTTTCATGCATACTTTATTTGAAAACTGTCTTAACTAAGTTTATCTCAAATACATTTAATATACTGCAATAAGACCGGTTTAGTTGAATGAACTTTACAGTTTGCAAAAATTTTTCGATCACATTCAGTGTGTCTAACATATATTTTTAATGTAGAATACATTTAAGGTTTCAATATAGGGGTCCCGTTTCAAAATATCGGCTGCGGCGCCGCGTCAGATTTTGAACGTTAATAACTTTTATCATACTTAACAGAATGATTTGATTTTTAGACCAATTTGTTGCAAATATGTTCCTCTATGCTGTATTAAAATTTGAAGTATGTATATCATGTACTAATAACAAAAAAAATGTGTTTTGAAAAATCTTTCGAAAACGACTCGGAAAAGTGAAAATTTTCAGCCCATCCCGCACAGAGCCGTCGTTATGGTAGACCTATCGAACAATAAAATAATGAAAAGTTTATATATAGGTCCATTACATGTTTGTTCGTATGGTTATTCGCATTGGGTTGCTTGACGAGAGCACTTGGTGGGGGAAAGACGGCATATTCCTTTGGTTAGGCCATTAGAAGCCGGACGGAAAGGAAAGGCTCATGCACGGCACGAGAACGAGCGAGAAAGCGATAGTAGTGCATATTAGCGCGATTATATAAATATCTGTCGGTCGGTTTTTCTCATCATTCGTATTCGTTCAAGCACTAGCAAGCAGCCAGTCCACCGAAGAAAAGCAGTCGGCGATGACGACGGCGGAAAAAGTGCCCCAGCTACTGGTGACTCATCGCAACCCGATCAGGAACTGTCGCCCTGCAAGAATTTCGCCCCAACTAAAGGGCAACAGAGTAGGCTATCGTTCCAGCGTCTGGGTCGTGAGATTGTGCAGGACTGCAAAGTCGAGCTACGCTTACAAAGCTCAGTCGTAATGATGCCCCGAGAAGCCAACGATGCCTACTTGGTCGGTTTGTTCGAGAATGCAAAATAGTGCTTTCTAGCTCACCGTGTTCGCGGGGAGTGCGTCTGAATTATGCTCCCGCAATAAAACAATAAACGGTTCTTTACAGGACCAATTAATTGTGTTCTAATAAGAGTTAAACTGAAATTTACATTTTATGGTGTATAACAAATAATTTTCAGAAAGCAATATAAGAAATACGATGTGTGGAAAGAAAGAAAGAGAATTTAAATTATCTTCTCTCGCTCGTTTTCGTGCACTGCTTTTCCATTCCTTTCTGCTGCTACTACCATCATAACTAAAACGAATGTGCGTGTTCCCCCACCATCTCATGGCCAGTGTTGCCACAATTGCATGTCGCTATAACAATTTGAATTATTTTATTGATCCTCTCTAGTATTGATAAAATATAGAACATGCAAAGTACACTAGTCGCATGCTTTTATTCGAACTTTTTGGCAGCCTCCGTTGATTAACTGCATAAATCGATTTGTTTGTGCAGCTCCTTGCTAGTATCAAACTAAATAGCCTTTATCAGCGCTAACAAATAAAACAAAAGAATTTAAATTTGTGAAAATCTTCTCCTTCCTTCTTTTCAAATCTGCAACATTCTTTGAAAATATTGTTGGAATGTTGTTATTGAAAAACTGAACATGCAAGTTTGCTAGCACTGGCCACTAGATTGAAGGCGATGGAAAGACAGAATATTCGTTTTGGTTATGCTAGTATTGGTAGCCGAACGGAAAGAAATGGCACGAAAACGAGCGGGAGAGCGATAGTAGTGCTTTCTCGTGTTTTCATATATGAATATTGGTCGGTCGGTTTTTCTCATCATTCGTATTCGTTCAAGCACTAGCAAGCAGCCAGTCCACCGGAGGAAAGCAGTTGGCGATGATGACGGTCCGCAAAAGTGCCCCAGCTACTGGTGGCCCATCGCAATCAACTACCGATCAGGAACTGTCGCCATGCTAGTATTTCGCCCCAACTAAAGGGCAACGGAGCAACTAATCCGCTGGCTAACATTCCAGCGTCTGGTTCGTAAGGTTGTGTATTACTTCAAAGTCGAGCTACGCTTACAAAACTCAGCCGTAATGAAGCCACTGATGCCTACTTGGTCGGTTTGTGGGAGTGGGCGTAAATTACAATAAAAGCAACGGTTCTTTTCAGGACCAATCAATTGTGTTCTAGTGAGAGTTAAACTGAAACTTTTATTTTAAGGTGTGTAGCAAATTTTCAACAAGCAACATAATACGTTGGGTGGAAAGAAGTAGCTTGCACACGGAACAAAAATTTAAATTATCCTCTCGCTCGTTTCGTGCACTGCTTTTCCATTCCCTTCTACTGTTATTATCAGTATTACCAAAACGAATGTGTTGTTGCATGTGTTTAAGAGAAACGTTGAAGTCGCATGCTTCTATTCAAGCTTTTTGGCAGCCCCCGTGAACTAACTGCATTAAATGATTTTTTGTGCAGCTCCGTGCTAGTAGCAAACAAAATGGCCCTACCAGTGTCTGATTCGTGAGATTGTGCAGGATTTCAAAGTCGAGCTAAGCTTATAAAGTTCAGCCGTAATGGTACCCGAAGAAGCCAGTCTTGTCGTTTTGTTCGAGGCTACAAAACAGTTCGCCAGGCACGTAACTATCATGCCAAAAATATCCAACGATCCAGCGCATCACCATCAACACCAACGCCGATACCAAAGGTTCTTTTCAGAACCACCATTATTACCATAGAGAATTATTTGAAAATTTCCCATTCAAACGTGATTCTGTTGAATATTATTAGATTTAAATTAACGTCTCGAATTGAAATCACGACGCTCCGGTTATGTGACAGACATTACCCACCCATCTTTTTTTATTGTGACCACGACACCCCATTTCAATATTTCTGAATGAACAGAAGGTCGAGTTTGGAAAGTTTGTAACTTTCATTGTACTTAACCAAATTACACAATGTTCGCACTAATGATTCAGAAATATGATCAGGAATCTTCTGTTAGATTTGTAAGTATGTATAATTTACATGAATAAAGAAAAATTGATTTTCAGGAATCAATTATTATCTGTTCTTCCATTGGCCAGTACTACGCGACTTCCTCATGCTAACAATTAATTTCATCGTTAGCCATCTCCCTCACCAAGGCCAACAACGCCAACAAAACCGGTCCTTTTCAGGACCACCATCATTTTTGTAAAGAATAATTTGAAATATTCCTCGCCCAAATCACCTTTTGTCCGAAAATTCCAATGAGTATCAACATATTTGAAGAACGTGTTCCTTATGTATTCTACATCTCTCCGGTTATGTCGCAGACATTACCAACCCATCTTTTGACTCCGTCAAAATTAAATGGAAGGGTTCAAAATGAGGAATTTCATGATGTTAAAAAAGTAATGCCAATTATTGAAACATCCATTGACAGTTTATGTCTAACCGGAGTAATACATCTTTTTCGACGTAAACGAAAAGTCACTACCTCAAACTTGGTTGGTTACTCTAATTCTACCATTTTGAATTTTCGACACAGAACATTAGAATGACAATAAGCCGTTTTCTCCACAAATGGGAAAATGATATTCATGACTTCGTTGTTTTACTGTAATCATTGCAAATTCAAATCGATTTCAAACCCCGAGAAAGATTTGTTTACTATCTGTCACTTGAGATTTTTTACCCCTGTTGTTGCAAAAATCGTATCGTTGGTTAAATCAGAGGGATGAAATTTGCTTACAGTGGTTATTTTTCAACAAGTTGTTAAGCTACGTGGAAAGCCAATAAATTTTAAACACGAAACTTAGGGGTGGGCGTAGCGTAGTTGGTAAATCGATTGCCTTGTACGCAGCGCACCTGGGTTCGAGTCCCGACCCCCGCACATAGGGTTAGAAATTTTTCATAAGAGATTTTTCTAACCCGAAGAGGCGAATGACCTTAAGGTAAAAACCTCTATAAACGAAATAAAAAAACACAAAACTTATCAATAAAATAATTCACTATATCTTCAAATGTTGCTCTGCGATTTTAATACCAACTGCAATCATTTTATACATTTTTATGAAGTTAAACAATATTCAGTTAGCATAATGACGGATAAAATAATTAATTGTTTAGTAAATATTTATTACGCACAGAGACGATGTCGCACAAAACTAGATATGAACATAGCTTAAACGCATTTTCTGACAGCTAATAAAACCAAACAACCAAAATTTTTGGCTTCAAGACAAATCTATGTAGATGACAGCCGTGCCACCGAGGTGGATCATCAAACTTTTAAAATGTTAGTTATACCAAAATATAGCTTAATTCTCTACACAACTTTACACAAGGGGAATTGTCGATATCTTTTACGTAAAAGTTTTAAAAATTCGAGAAAGCACCGCAGTCGATCCTGTAACCTTTCGCCTTAATACATATACGGACTTTAATTGAAAGCTAAGAACGTCGCGTCTGATCAAACAGCGAGGAATATCCAAGCATATATCGTCGCTGTTGTACTATCTTATGACAAGCGCCATTTGGCAAATTTCGAGAAAAACGATTTTTAAAGTTTGAGATTGAATATCCTAAAACTTATGAATGGTATAAACAACTCAGAGAAGGCAATTGATGCCACTATCTATTCTGTATTAATCTCTCAAATATTACTAAAATCGGTTGACTATACTGCGAGTTTTAACAAAAAATGTAAACAAAAGTCGCACTCACACGTGTCAGAATGTCAGAATTCTAAAAACGCCACTTTGTAGAGATTTTTTAGACAAGAAATGTGACATATCTAACTCAGTTTACCCCAAAACGGCGTTTGTCATAAGATAGCACAACAGCGACGATATGTCGCAGTGCAAGGCAATTACATTTTTTCCCAATAAATAGTGAGTATAACTCGTGCATATTTCCTCTACCAGCGGGAATTTTTTCAACAATTTAATTAAATTTCCATTTCCGGATACTGATAACAATATCATTAAAATTCCATCGTGCGACTTCCAGGGGAATCCAAACTCGAATTCAACGGATCATATTTTGCATTTCGAGGTTAATCAAACAGTCCTCTGTCGTGATTCTTTTCACACACACCGTTGGTACCTATCATAATAAATAACACTCAACTGCTGACGATGGGTGAAATGCATCTTGCAGTGGAATGATGCAATATTCGTTTGCCGTTCGATTCTCCACTATTTTTACGACCGCCTGTGTCAGTTCGCCAACAATCCGAGAACTACCGATGCTAATAAAGTTTTGATTTAAACAAATATTTTTTACTCAAAACCATTTCGAAACTTTTCAGTTATGTTCCCCCATACTACCCATCCGGATGTATAAGATATTCCATCTGTGATGATATTTTTAAAACATTTTTTCCTATCTCTCTGTTTTCCCGGTTCAACTGTTCAATGGAAACACGGCCCCGGGGACCAATATGCTGCCACAAATGGACACACACGCAAACGAAATCCGCAGGTATCCTGGATACGGCATCGTGATATCCATATTTTAACAGTCGGAAGCTACACGTACACTTCGGACCAGCGCTTCCAAGCGACGCATCACAAAAACACGGATGACTGGACGCTGCAGATCAAGTGGGCCCAGAAGCGGGACGCAGGCATCTACGAGTGTCAGATCTCGACACAACCGGTGCGCAGCTATTTCGTCACGCTGAGCGTTGTCGGTGAGTACTGGTTGAAACGTGAATTTGGCCGCAGATATGTTCGGATCCCAGCCTGAAACAGTAATTAGCTTCCTGGCTGGTGGAGAATCGGTGAACACCGAGCAATCCCGCTGGTTTGGTCAAACGTGGTATAGGAATGGTATCCGTGGTGAGGCAAAAAAAATACTGCGGAAGTACATGAATATCCCCTCGGTATGTCGGTATGGTTTATGCGTTTGGTGCCGAATGAATTGCTGGCTTGTGGCAGAAAGCCTTTTTTCTAGCACATGTCACCTTCTCCAAGTGTGGCGCTGCATGAAACTAGCTATCAAAATCGTGCTGTTCCAAGTCAATAAATCCTATATACACATATGTACTTGTATATCTCGCGAATTCACTCCAATCCTGAACGATTTGGAATGTATAGTGAAGTTCGAAAATGTACAACCGGCTAAAAAACGTAGTACTAAAATCTTGAAGGAGAAAAGCTATAACTTTACACTACAAATATTTCAATTTGATTTGAAGCACCAAAAACATCCTAACTTCAAATGGAATATGTAGTCAGAAGCAGTGTGTGTTATAAAATTAAAAGACAGCTAAGACTTGTTGGTACTCTGCCAGCAACATCCGAGTCTCGTCTTGCGCATCGATTTTTGCGGAGGTATTGTTTGTATATTGAAAGTTCGTTGTCTTGTGTTTTGTGCTATCCCAAGCTAGATTATCATCACACAATCAGATTGAGCGGTATTTTTTTTTTCAATAGATAGATGATCCCATAGCCAAAGTCTCAAGAAGCACCACGGAAACCACAGTCAGTGTGGTAGTAGCGATATAATTAATTACATCATTTATATTCAACGAGAAAATTCACCTTTCCTACTAAATAGACCACGCTGTGGAGTTCGACAGGCATTTATACCAACTATAACATCCTCATAGCATTCTCGTTCACGTAAATGGTAGAAGTTTACAATTTTACTCAGGTTTTTCAAATCCAGTGTGTTGCAATGGATTAAAAAGGCAGAGAAAGCGACCCGTATTCGAGCACACCCGGTATGAAGGTGAAATTAACAAGCATGAACAGGTTTCAATTATGCGATTTTAATGGAAAAGCAAATTGCTCGTTCGGTTTTAATGAACTTTCTGTAGTCTGCTCTATTTGGTAACTTTTTTCCCGAGGAGACTGGTGTGCGCCATTGTAGCTCAAATATGTTCATTTCTGGTTTGAGGTAGCAAAGCTCGTTTTGAAGATAATCACCCTCTAACAACGATGCTGTTGGAAAGAACCATAGACAGGAAATAGGGTAATTTCGGGAGAGATGCCACACGTTTCTAAAAATCTTTCCTGCTTAAAAGTAAACCATACAATAAATGATGAAATATTTTTATCAATTGCGACAGGTATCTATAGTAAACTAAAATAGTTTTTATAATAAAAAAAAGTTCATCAAATTTCCACGAACATTTTAAAAACAAAGGTCAATCCGAGAGTGATGCCGCTTGTGCGGGTGAGACGCCGCACCTTGGTCCCAAACTGAAAAATGGTGAACACAAGTATTTTTAGATTTATTTTTTTATTCAATTCGTTTATTTGATAAGGCACGTTTGCGTTAGCTTAAAGGTGCTATTTTTTCTTTGTTTTACATTTTGAATTGCTTAAAACTAGGAGGTTACACATTTAAATAATTTGGTTTTTATATAATTAAACTAAAGGAATTTTACAGCTAACTTATACATATACAAGAGAGGATAATATAATATTCGTAAGATTAGGGGGGGGGGTGTCATTTTGTGTGTTCTTTGTATAGCAATGCACTTTATGATTTTTAAAAGGGAGATTCTTGGAGCAATTAAATATTAACTAAGGGGAACATTTTACAAGCTTATTAACTAGGAGTGGTTCAGTTTTATTAAGATTGGGCGGATTAATTAGGGCTATTACTGTTGGTACTGTTGGGCATTTCTTAACGAGATTAACTATTGATCAACTAAAACTAGAAGATAGGAAGGCAGAAAAAAAGAAAAAAGAAGATATTCAAGGGGGGGGGGGGGGGTGAAGTCCTACTTCTGTGTATCAGAGACATGGGAGAGAAGGTGGACAAGGCTGACAGAGGGGGGAGGGAATATAAACTTTCAGTTTCCGGCATCTTGAATCAACGGCCAGGATTACAGATTCGGACGGATGCATCATGTATTGGGACGCCGGGCGGTTTTCCTCGAGCCGGCAGGGATTCCTCCAAACGATTTCGTAGTACGGCGGATGCGGATCGGCAACATACCGCGTTGCGCGTGTGATATTGTACTGTAAGTCTCGTGTTGTTGGGTCATTCGACAGATGTTTTGTATCGTCTTGAAGTCGCATCAGACCATCGTTGGGGTACGATAGGCGGAAGAGGGCACTTCTGGGAATGATAAGAGATGATAGGGGCAGTTAAATTTGGATATTGATGGTTTTTAGGAACGTGTATATAAGGGACATGTAGAGCGGATCGCGGCTTGCTAGTACATCTCGAACCGGGACATTGGGTGATCTTCTTCGGGCCCGCAGGGAATCGAATAGTTGAGATCTGGCAGAACAGTACTCGGCGCATGCCCAGACAATATGTTCGATCTCGTGATAACCGTTGCCACAAGCGCAGATACCGCTATCCATGAGCACAATACGCCGGAGATGAGCATCCAGCGTGTAGTGATTGGACATGAGCCGAGACATCACGCGAATAAAATCTCGACCCACATCTATCCCCTTGAACCAAGGTTTCGTTAATACCTTAGGGATTATCGAATGTAGCCACCTTCCCAGTTCACCATTGCTCCATGAAGTTTGCCAACTTTCGAGGGTTCTCTGATGAGTAATACTGAAAAATTCGCTGAAGCTAATTGGTCTTTCATATATATATAACCTTGTAGAGCGCCCGCCTTAGCTAAAGAGTCCGCTTCTGGAGCAATGCCAGGGAACCCAAACTAAGGTAATCTTGTAGGATCTTACAGACAAAGCACGCAGGCGCTCCCAGATTTTCCCCAGAAAATATGGAATGTGCTTTCTAGGTTTCATTGAACGGAGAGCCTCGATTGAGCTGAGGCTATCCGAGACAATAAAGTAATGATCGGTGGGCAAAGTATCAATGATCCCAAGGGTATACTGAATAGCAGCAAGTTCTGCGACGTAAACTGAAGCAGGATCATTGAGTTTGAATGAGGCGGTGAGGTTTTGATTGAATATACCGAAGCTAGTGAAGCCGTCGAGGCTTGACCCGTCCGTGTAAAACATCTTGTTGTAGTCGACATCTCGAAATTTACTATGAAAGATGCTTGGGATCAATTGCGGACGTCTGTGATCCGGGATTCCACGAATCTCGTCTTTCATGGATGTATCGAAGAATACATTAATCAGAAGCATGAAAGAGATTGACACGGTTGGGATAATATGAAGAAGGATTGTTATTTTGAGCCATGTAATCGAAGTACAAGGACATAAATCGGGTTTGAGAATTGAGCTCAACAAGCCTAGCGGGTTCAAGATATCGCATCGGATGAGCAATCGATATTAGAGTTCCCAAAATCGATTTTTCAGCGGAAGGACGCCCGCCAGAATTTCTAGACTCATCGTATGTGTCGAGTGCATGCAACCCAAAGCAATACGCAAACAACAATATTGGATTCACTCTAGTTTGATGAAATGTATGTTTGCAGCGGAGCGGAAACAGAAACTCCCGTACTCCATCACCCACAATATCGTTGTTTGGTACAACCTGATCAGGTCTCCTGGGTGGGCAGGGCACCCCACCATGTTCCGGTTATTGTACGGAGAAAGTTGATCCTTTGTTGGCACTTCTCTTTCAAATACCTAATGTGACATCCCCAGGTTCCTTTAGAGTCGAACCAGACCCCGAGATATTTGAAAGTTGAAACCTGAGCAATAGTTTGACCCATTAATTGAATCTGTAGTTGCGCTGGTTCACGCTTCCTTGAAAATACGATTAGCTCAGTTTTCTCCGTGGAGAACTCGATACCCAGCTGGAGGGCCCAAGTAGACAAATTGTCCAAGGTATCTTGCAATGATCCTTGTAGATCGACGGCTTTGGCACCTGCAACAGAGATCACACCGTCGTCTGCAAACTGCCTCAGCGTGCAGGAATTGCCAAAACATTCGTCGATATCACTCGTGTAAAAGATGTAGAGAAGGGGGCTTAGAGTTGAGCCCTGGGGAAGACCCATGTAACTAATTCGTGATGTCGATAAATCACCATGCGAAAAATGCATATGTTTTTCAGATAGCAAAATTAGCAAAAAAATGTTTAAAGTCGGTGAAAGACCATGTTGGTGCAGCTTCTCAGAAAGAATTTTGAAAGAAACTGAGTCAAAAGCCCCCTTAATATCTAAGAGAACTGATGCCATCTACTCTTTTCTAGCATAAGCCATTTGAATTTCTGTTGAGAGTAGCGCAAGACAATTGTTCGTCCCTTTGCCTTTGCGGAAACCAAGTTGTGTTTCTGGTAGTAAGCCATTTTCTTCAACACAATTGTCGAGGCGAAACTAGATAATTTTCTCGAGCAACTTTCGGATACAGTACAGCATTGCAATCGGTCGATACGAGTTGTGGTCGGAGGCTGGTTTTCCTGATTTTTGGCTGGCGATGACCTTCACTTGCCTCCAGTCATGAGGGACAATGTTACCCTCAAGAAACATATTAAATAAATTCAACAAGCGTGTCTTGGCAGAGTCTGGCAGATTCTTCAACAAGTTAAATTTGATTCCGTCTGGGCTTTATTGGTACATGATAAGAGAGCAAGTGAGAACTCCACCATCGAAAACGGCGTTTCATTCGTGTTATCGTGAGACTGCGCGGCGCGGTAGATCTTCTGTGCCGGGGAGGAATCCGGACAAACCTTTTTGGCGAAATAGAATATCCAACGGTTTGAATATTCCACGCTCTCGTTAGTACTCATCGATGTTTCTCTCGTTAGCCCTCTTTTTGCGCGTTTCCGCCATCGCGAACTGTCGGTAGCTGGCTGGCAGCCCGTCGTTCCGGAAGGTCTTATACGCGGCTACCTTCTCCGCGTATACGTCTGCACACACTTTGTCCCACAATCGGTTAGGACTTCACGTCTGGTGTGCGTTTAGTCTGAGCTTGTATTGCGGTGTTGAAAATCATGCCAGCCAAAACCTCTACACTTCCTCCGAAAGAAGGTCTTATGTGGACTCTATTTTGTTGGATATCGCGCACGCGTAACTCTTCCAATTAACATTTCGTGCCAGGTCATTATTTGTAAGTTTGGAGTTTTAAGTGTACTAGGAAGTGCCTTTTCTAAGAGCGAGTAAAGGCGCTAGAACCTAGGCTTATTAGCCAGGGCAAGGTGTAAATACCTCTGTCCCATCCCAAAGGACCAAAGGAGTGACATTACCTTCTTAGCAAAGTCACTCCCAACGATTTATTATACATATCCCATTCAAACTGAACCGGTTGTCCTCGTTTCTTCCTCCTTTAAGATTCAAAACAATTCGTTAATTAAATTATACATTAAATGAATAATTTTATTGCCGTCTATTTTTGAAACATCTTCAAACCCAACTCTGCACAGTAGGCCTGGCCGTTTTAATATTTGTGACATATGAAAATATGCTTCAAATATTAATATTGACACGAAAAACACTACGGATTAACTGCAGTGTTTTTCAGGATGCTTTTCAATACTGGCTGTGTAAGGGTTAGCATAGCATAGCATAGCATAGGATAGCATACTAGGAAGTGCCTTTTCTAAACTCAGATTTCTGGGGCTTCGCACTACCAGTACTTTCTGCAGCTGTTATGTTTGGAGGGCCTTGAAGAGACACCTTCTTGCTTTTACAGCGGAGTTTAGGAGAGAAAATGTTCTTCTTTTCTCTATTGCTTCTAGGTACAGCAGAAGATATTCCCTTCTAGGGCTCATCAGTGGCCGGCGATAACGTTTGCGTGTTTCAAACTATTCACCGGCCGTGACATAAATGTCATTGAATTTTTGACATTTATGTCACGGCCGAATATCGCTCCGTCAGAACTCTAGAAATCTCCAATAGATTCCAGCATGTTTTATCTCTGGACCGGGAAAAGATCCCTCTGGTTGAGAAGCAGGGATGGCTTGAGCAGTGAAGTCGTCTCACCTAGAGACGAACAATTATCAAATGAAGTCATTTTTGTACGCGCGTATTGTCCAGTGCACGTTAGTAGGAATGACATGCATGGGGAATGTAATATAATAGCTACTAGCTACTGAGCTTTTATAACGGTATTCAGGCGTCTCACGAGTATAGAAACACTACTGCTATACTGGTCTGCTGGTCGAATAACAAAGACAAAAAAATCCCAAAACCTAGAAGAGGCGGAGAACACACAAGATAAGCTTGAAAACAGATTAGTAAGCTTTGTACTATACTTTAGGGGAGAGTGAGACCCTTGATCCTTGGACATATTTGATCTCGAAGATTTTTTTACAAATTTTTTGAAAGCTTGTATGAGATCTATGAACTAATTATATATGAATATTTTGTAGTACGATTACTTTCTAAGGGATTTTGTCCAGAAACACACGTTTTTTGAACAAAAAGTTTTACAACACATCTCTGATCCCTGTAACACTAGGTATTCTTGATCCCTATCATAAGCTCTCTCAAAAACTTTCGAAATGTATACATTTCGAAATAGAAAAACATCATTTTCATAAAGCACCTGGCATTAAGGTGCTTAGAGTTCTAAGGTGATTCGGCTTTGGCAGTAACTAAGTGGGAAGTGTGGTAAGCGTGCAACATGTTGCGGGGGAGAAAAACGACTGCAAACAAATTTGTGTGCATACAGAAATCCAAGCAAACATACAGGTTTCGTCACTAGTAACTAGTAAACAATGTTGTTGGCTGTCGTTTTGAGAATCAACATGGCTGATCGGCGTTTTTGATAATCGAATCACCTGAGAATAAAAGCTCCTTGCCTGGCACTATTAATTGATCTAAAATGTTTTTCCGTGAACAAATTATGGTTTGGTATTATTGTCTTTTTAGCCCTAGTAGGCGAGAGAAACAATTGCCATGTAGGACACAATAACTTGAAGCTAGTGGATGGCTCTTCTTCTACACCGGCATAATTTTTTGTGATCCATAGGAAACGATGTACGTATGTACGTACATCATGAGGGTTAATCCAATTACACATGCACCCGAATGATATTAACTGATTAGCTGAAATACACCAGCAAGTTTTCGTATCCACAAAACGCAGCTCAATGACCAATGAAAATGGTGGAAAGCGTGACTTAGCACTGAGTAAGGTACCATCTTCGGTAGGCTAATGTCGTAATTTTATACAATTATCACGCTAATATTTGCACGGGTCGTTATCGCGTACCCAAATTAACCGAAACAATGTGGGATTTCAGACATGAAGCTACAATTACGTGCCGAAAATCAGATTAACAATCTATAATAAATTACCTTTATCACACCCTTCACACCATTTCAATACCTTACCAATCGCTGCAGACAGTCACTGTGGCTTTTATCCTGTCGTAGTATAATTTATTGCCCGGCACTAATCGAGCCGCACCGAAATTCAATTGCATTCAGACGGAATCGCCACCACGATGTTAATTACGGAGGCATCCGACCCGATGAGACTCCAAACAACTGATTAGTCTAGGTGCACTAATTATTTACCTTCAATAGCACAGTGAAAGGTGGGAGGCGTGAATCATAAACAGAAACAAATTCAATTATAGCCGGCTCGTTTCTCCGCGAATCGTACTGTGTGTGTGTGTGGGGCTACGCTTAGGCTGTTGAATCGATGCCTGATTAGCAAACTATTTGTCGCAAAGCTTTAGAATGAACTTTACTCCCGGCATCAGTGACGGGTGGTGGTATGTTTGCGTATATTTAAGAGCAACAAGCCATTATCAGTTGTGATAATTGAGAGTTTGATAATTGTTTGCGGCTTTACGCTTGGCTATGCACGAATTGCTTGGGATTAAGCAGGTCAGGGTTGGTGCTCGGCGAGCGTAATCATAATTATTGATTGTAGGTAGTTCTATATATTCACCTGAATGAATTAAATTTTGTGCTTTGTGCGATCCTTTCCAAAAGTATGAATATTGTATCGACGATGTAACCGCATAGGGATGTTGTCTGTTTATTGCTTCTATTGCTCCTGCTAGTACCAGTCTGATCCCTCGGATAGATCGGGCAGAACCAATTCGTAAGCTTATACAATACGAAACAGGATGCGAACGATGGGAATGTTACAATCTGATTCCTCGTAAAGCTGCTCGTTAGGTAACATTGAACGTCGGCCTGTGAGCGTTAGTCCATATCCATGGAAATAAGTTTCAATTCTGAGTAAATTACGTGCGTTTGTGCTGGCACGAGTTGCTTCACCTAGTTACGGTCGGGTGTATTGCGACTCTAGGACAACGTTACTTGCAATTGGGATACAATTCCTAACGCGATTACGGATGCCATGGTTGGCAGTTTAGTTGATCTTACGATATATGGTAGGAACATAGTTTTGTAAATGGACAGGCATGGAAACGTTTTGGTGGAAAAAAAGATAGATTTCACTTCTATTTGCGCAGCAGCGTGCTATATAGTATTTTCGAGCATTGGCCAACAACGAGGAAACTAGTAGACCACAGTAAAGGCTAAACTGTCAGAACTGAAAACAATCGTCTATTGCAAAGTCCCTCTAAACAAGGTCCTAGCATGCGTCAAAACTATTAGTGGTAGTGAACAGAGACAGCCTATAAAACGTGGTATTGACGTCGTAGACGCTACCATTCGCCCATAGAAACTGTCACACATACGAGCACAGAGGCAGTTTTCGTTTTAACGCATGCTTCTAGGAGTAACTTACTGTATATGATCATATCTTAATAAAATAAATAAAATCAATAAAATAAACATTTTATCCATGTCTCTGAAGCTTACAGTAATATTGAATAAAACTGGTTTTAAGAATAATTTCGTAAATATTGTGTTATATTTCGATATGCTACATAAATAGAGCTATAACCTTGTTTTACATGAAATTCCAACAACTTTGCTGAAGACACCAAGTCTCTTACTATTTTAAAACGTTGATTTTCCATGATTATTTCTAGGAGGATTTATCACTAAAATGAATATATCAGAAGATGTTTTTTGAGTCACCATAACTACATATAGCTGAGTCGACTAGTATGTTGAGCAGAACACTCTTTAAATACCATTTATAATAAGTAATACGAGAATAATAAAAAATCAAAGTTTACGTAGACTTTCGCAAACGTAGGCAAAGGTAAAATTGTGCTAGACCCGTCCCGAAACAGAAGAATGTAGAGTCGAAATTTGTCAAATTAGTGTGACGACAAGTTTACCCAAGCTCGTAGTCCTTACGTGGAAAAGCATCGTGAATACAGCTATAGGTTATTGTCATTGCAATGCTATACTTCATCAGGGAATTGCTGGAGAAAATTATTCTACACCATATCGGTTGATCTAAGCGGATTGTTATCAGATACCCCCGGCGTTGCTTTGTGTCATTTCCATCAAAAATTCATATTGCTGATGAACAAGATGAACAAATGGACTCTGTATTTTCAGACATGTAAGACTCAGTTTCCATCGATGTCCGTTCAGATTAACTTGATCAACGTGGGTTTCCGTCAATATTTGATAATTGTTCTGTTCAACGAATTAGAAGAAAAATGTGAATTAACATTTGGAGTGACGTTGTAGGTCTGGTCGAGTTTAGCACAAAACCATGTTTAAAATTTTGGTACAACCTCAAACTTTCTACTTGTTGCCGTAAATTTGTAATTTTTGTAATTTTGTTTATTCGGGGCTTAAACCAAATGGTCATTCGCCCATTGCTCTAAATCCTTGTTTCTGTTTCTAGCTGATTAATTTTCAACTAATTTTAAATATTTACACTGTTTTGGAAAGGGCTTCTATTCTCAAAGCATGATTTGTTTTCCTCGTTGTGCTTACGTAAAGGATTGCGAAAAAATTAAGCATGTCGTGGTTGTGAACTAAACAGAGTGAAGGCAGTTCCAAATTGGCGTATTCCTTGGGAGCCCGAGAAAAGCCATTATTTCTTGAAAACTATAACTGTCCTGAGTTAGGTATCGCATTTAAACTATCCTGCTCGTAACCTACGCCAATCGTAAATAAATGAGATTTCCTAAAATACAAATGCTTTCCCTAAGACTGGCAGTTAGTACAGATATAATGAAGACAAAGAGACAGTATGGAAAAAATCATTAGGATGGCAAAGCAAATCAGTAAATAAATAAAGTAAAAAAAGGGAGCTGGAAATTGGGAGAAAGATTATTATAATGGAAATTGTAACATAAAATTGGCCAGAAGTTTTCACGATGAATGCCGGACACGCTCAAGAAACCTGTTAACGATGCTCGTTTCCCAAATATTTACACAACTTGTTTAAGACTGAGAATCTTTCGTAAGGATGCATGACCTGCTTTATATTAGAGGTCAAAATGGAAACCGTAATAAACAGAAGAAATTGGGTACTCTGGGTATTTAGAATAACAATCAGCATTTTGGTAAAAGCGGGACTCGTTCCGGAACTTTTACTATGCTGGACCAAAACCTTGAAATCCGGGACTGTCCCGTTTAATAATGGACGACTGGTCACTTTATTGTAACATGTTATGCAGAAAAAGAAACTTTGACGCATAAAAGCTCTCACAAACTCCGCGTGAAATAAACATAGTAAAATGATGGTAAAAATTTACTTCGTAGTTAGTAGTAATTATAAAAACCTGCACTTTAGAAATGAATCCATTAAATTAGCTGTAACAAAAAACATCCATCAAATATAACGGAATGTTACGTGATGCAATATGAATGTTTAATGATTACAGCGTCATTTAAAAAATGGCAACCGGTAATCATTTGATCACTGAGTTCGGCTCTGTAACTAGAAAATACTAACACAGATCCATTTGTCGAAAAATCCATTCATTCATGCTCAAGTCAACTGTAAAATCGATATATTTTTGTGTGTACCCTAAGTCCCTCTAAACAATAAGGACTTTGGTGTATTTTTAAATATCCAAGATTTCGAGGGCACAGCGCAGCAGGCGACGAAGTTAACATCAGGAAGCTGAGGTATAGCTTCTAACGCTCGTGCCATGTGTGCAAATAAAAGTTGATTCTTCCACAGAAAGATATACCATTCCGGAAGCATTCTGAGAAGGAAAATACAACATCCCGGTCGCCTTCTTTCGTCGTTTATAAACCCTACAACATAATGGAGCTTTTGTTGACGCTGATGATGCTTCTACTACTAGGTACCTTCTTGTAATATTCTGCGTAAGTAACAGGATAAATTAAATTGTGTTCTTCGTCGTGTTTATCTTGAAGTATATACTTTCACCCATCCTGATAGAGATTGTTGGTTGAAAGAACATGATTACGGCTATGACAATGATATTGTAATGGAAAAGAAACAACAGCAAGCTGAAAATAACAGAATGGCGGTGAGCGGGTTGATAGTAAACAAGCTGCTGAAGAAAACTTTGTGTTTCCGCAAGATGATTTTAATTTTTACGTTTTGCTTGAATGAAAGAACCCAAGGATATAGCAAACCAAGTTGAAATTTATTATTTGCTTGGGTTTGGTTGCCTTTGGTATGGTAATATCTTGACGGCAAGACAGTGTGTAAAATTGAGTGTTTTCAAGATACCCTGAGCAATTACGAACAACTTTTATTGCAACCTATCGTCTGTAGGGGAACTGAGGGTAAGACAGACATTAAGAATATACTGTTTTTGTCAGCATTTAATACTCTACGTTGTAGTTCCATAGGTCGGTTTTTGAGTGTTCAGAGAATTAGAAAATGAAGAAATATCTGGATTGTGTCAGATTGCTGTTGAAACGGACATATGGTGGGGGTGAGATGGACATGTAGGAGTAGGGTTGCCCCCCCTTCGATTTTGAACCGGAGGCTCCGGTTTTCGAAAGCGATCTCCGGGCCTCCGGGTTTTGAATCAATTTCTCCGGGTTTGGTGAGAAGAAGCATAATTTTAATTTTGTTGAAATTAATTGATTCTTTGCAAAATATTTAAAAAGTCTAAGTTTACTATTACTCTGATTCAGATTTGTTTTGCCCGACTAACCCTTCGTTTTAAGGTGGCGAAGATAAGTTTACCAAACATTCCTGATTTTTTCCGGTGTTGTTACTACTTCTGCGGCGACACTTCACTAGGGAGGTGTATCTATTATCCAAAAGGCGAATTTCATGGCGATTGTTTCGCAACAACGTATAGCTGTCTCTTTTAGTTTTTTCTGCAATTTCATTAATAAACTTTTTCTGTAGTCGACTTGCAAGTGCTTAAGAGACTCTAGTCTAAAAATGTTCTTTATATCCTTACTCACGAGCTTTCTAAAAAAGCTGAGAAAATTCCCTACCAGGGGGGTGGAGATAGCGTAGTTGGTAAATCGATTGCCTTGTACGTAGCTCACCTGGGTTCAATTCCCAACCCCGCACATAGAGATTTTTCTAAAGAGATTTCTCTAACCCGACAAAGAGGCGAATAACCCTAAGGTTAAAACCTCTATAATCGTAACAAAACAAAAATCCCTACCGAATTAATGTAATATCTGTTAGTTAAAAGCACTAGTAAAATAGCTTAAAATTAGTGTTTTTCAAATGAGTTTTGTAATTATTTAAATTATTAGTTACCAAAATGTATTGTATCGATTGTTCATTTGATGTCCCTTAATATGTATGCTCTATAACTTGTCATATCATAGTATATCGTGTACAAGGAACAAATTATGCAGCTCTTCCAGACGAACAATCTAAATCATTAAAATGGCGATGTAAACTATTAAGATTTTCGAGAACTGAACGAAAAATCGATAAAAAATATCAACTTTTAAATTAATTAGTTCTAAAAGTTTACTTAACCTCATTAACTGAAACAAATGTACAGACCTTTCAATAGGTTGCTTTCTCACCTTTCCACTGGAACTGAAAGATTTAAAATACGAAGTATACTTTTTTAACAGTTATGTGTCCAAAAAAAACACCTTTAACAGGCCAACGAGGGTACCCGGGTACCCTCAAATTGAAATGTTCATAACTATGGTTTCCTTTAACCAATATGGACACTTTTAGATGTTTTGAACTCTTAAACTCATCCACTTTTTGATTCTGTAAAATAGAACCGGATGAACGGTTCTGGTTCTAGGTAATCCGGATTTTCCGGGTATGATTTGTAAATTTTAATAATGTCCTAGCAATATGAGTACCAAAACTCTTCAAATTGTCTCGGAAGTCTGTTATTTATTGTTACGGGACCCTATGGCAATTTGAAAAGCGGAATTTGAATGGAATGGTCACTCATGGCCCCACGGGAACCTGCTCCGGATAGTCCGTTCCGGAGTCAAATCACCAAATGGTTCCAAAACCGCGAGATACAGCCTTCTGATGAAATTGCAAGAATTTTGATACCCATATTGCTAGTATTTTATTGAAATTCACAAGCAGCAACCCAACACTGGAACAAGCTTCCGGAAATCCGGATGCCCGGCAACCGAATCAAGTAACCATATTCATTTTTACCATGTCTGAAAGTGGATGAGTTCCTGAATCCAAAACACTTGAAAGTATCAAAATAGGTTAAAAATTGCCTTAGTTATTGGCATTTCCGTTTTGTGGGTACCGGGGAACCCACGTCGGCCTGTTACGTAGTAAAAAAAAAATCAGAAACCCCTCCTCACTCCCCCTCTTGCTATATCAACAATATTATTAACCCAAAAGCTTAACTTAGTGAACTTCTAAGATGTCACAAAGTTTCAATTTTTACCTATGGATAAAACATAGGAATTTCATTAATTGAAACCCAAAAAGGTGCCCGGTTACCGCGTCGGACACATAACGGTTAATGAGAGGCAGGACCACCGAGAGGGAAGGGGGGGGGGGGCGAAATGTTTTCCCATGGGCCCGGAGTTGTAGAAGGGGCCCGGATTTTAAATGGAAGGAATGATTCTAAAAATAGTATTTCAATAACAATTTATTTGAAAATGCAATTAAAAATTCAATATTGGTATGCTTTAATTAGATAAGCTTGCTTAAATTCAAAATTGCAGCATGTTGGGAAACAAATATTTGATTTTCTCAATTAGAATATCAATTGAATCAAATGCAAAATAATTTTTGTGGTTCCAAAATGTAGCTGAGTTGAAACTAACAATTAACACCTTTAACCGATAAATTATTTTACATTTACCTACCTAAAAGGCTATTTGCTTAGATAGGTCCGAATCACTCCGGGTTTGCCTATTTTTTGCTCCATATTTTCCCTTTTTCAATTTGTTTAATCTTTCTTTTTTTCATTTTATCTATCGTTTGATTGGTTTCTTTTGTATCCATTTGTTCAATTTATCTCATTATATTTATATTTTTTAACTTTTTTTTCCAACAAATCTATTTTGTTATTTTCTCTTTCCGCCCTTTTCCATAGTTATAAATTTTAAATTTCGTTTTAATTTTTGTTGTGTTCTCAATTTTTATATTCTCCATTTATCAGTTTTGAAGTTTATACTTTTCTTTTGTATGGATTTTTTTCAATATTCGCTTCTTAATTGTTATGTTCCATCACCTTAAGCATTTTTTCTTTTTTACCCATTTGGAATCTCATGTTCCCTATTTTTTAAATTTTCTCATTTGAACATTTTGCCCAGTATTTTATTTTGATCTTTTTGTGTTTCGTTGAAATTGTTTTTTTTCCACTTTTAATTTCTTTTATTATGAAACCCATTTATTTTTCAAATTTTCTCTTGTTTTTCTTTATTGTAATATTCCTTCTTTATTGCAATTTATTGTAGCATTTTCATTTTACCCTTTTTATCCATTTTGATTTTACATTTTTCCAAAAACATTTTGTATTATTGTTATTTCTACGTCCGACTCATCAATTTTGTTCATTTCAATATTTTTTTACGTTTTTGTAGCTTTGCTTTCACTTTTTTTGCATTCATTTTTCTTCCATTTGTCCTTTTTTGTTATATTTCGTGCTTATGATGTTATTTTTAATTTTGCCTTTTACTCGTTTCTCATTATTTTAATTATTTAGCTATATTTTTCTATTTCTTCATTTTTTGCTTGATTTCCTTTTTTTAATTCTTTCGTTTAATTTGTTTGTTTCAATTATTCAATCTATTTTATTTTTCTATGTCTTCAAATTGTTTACATACTTTCAAATTTTAACTTTTTCAATGCATTAATTCTGTCCATTTTCTGTTGTTTCTCCGTTTTTCGAGTTTTTTTTCTATTTTCGATATTGGTAGGTTTTTGACTATTTGCATATGATTAATCTTTTTCCATTATTTTAAATTCCATTTTCAGCTTTCTCGTTTCGTTTCATTTCGATCTATTTAGTAATTTTTTCCTAGCTTGTTCTTTTTTTGTTTTTCTCTCTTTAATTTTTCCCTCCACTTAAGGACATTATACATGCGAGCTGCACCATAGCTCCTACGCCGCATACAACCCTCTTCCCTGCCGAACCAAGTATCTGACATGAGCAAATATAAAAATACGTTTTTCAATACCCTAACCTTGCCGGTGTACCACGAAACTGCTACTTGAGGAGCTAGTACATTTTCCTATACAGTCAACCCGAGTTTTTGACGGAATTCCATCTGTAGCTCTTATTTTGTGCGAAAATATCATCCCTCTTCACTTGGGGTTTCATTACGAAACACTTTTATTTTTCGTCTTCTCACTTTCAGAACACTTTCAAATGCACTTTAATCACAAACCACTGAAAAAACACCCGTGAAACTTTAATCGTTTACTAACTAAACTTCAAATTTTCTGCCAATGTGCAGATGACCGAAGGAAAATGTCCGAAAACTCTCATTTGTGCGTTTGAATTTTCACTTCGAATTCCATTTTTTCTCAATATAAACAAGCGCGTCGGTGTCTAGCAACAAGCGTGCGTTCCTGGCTTCCACATATCTTCACCTTAATTTATTTATTTATTTATTTATTCACTTAACATTTGCCATTGAGCTTAAAGCTCTTAGTGGCTGACTAGTTTTAATTAGCAAACAATACTTTTTTATCATTGTAAGTTAGGAGATTTCATCTAAATAATTTATAAAAATATTAATCAAGACATAAAAATGACAATATTATCCAAATTATTAATTAAAATTTAAATTAAAATTATTATAGAGACAAAGTTAAAAGCGCTAATTGAAGCCTAAGAAAAAACGTTTAGTTGTTCAGAGAGCTTTTGCTGATTCAGTCGATGTTTGAATTTAGTTACAGGAAGTTCCTTTAATTCATCTTGAAGATTGTTGTAGAGTGCAGTTGCTTTGTAGAGGACTGCGTTCTGCCCATATCTCCGAGTATTGCTTCTCCAAGTAACTAGGCGATCTCTTCCGCGTGTGTAGTGCTGATGCTGCTCGAAGACTCTGGATAGTGCTGTGTTTGTGTGGATACTGTTGTGCAACATTTTCTGTATGTGCAAACATGCCACAGTACTATACACATGTTCAACTAGTAGTAAATGGTGTTTATTGTGAATGTGTTCCGTAGGTGTTCTCTGATTATATCCGAACAAATTTTTAATTGCCTTATTCTGCAGCACTTGCATTGGTTTGATTGCTGTTTTGTTAGCTGCACCCCACATAAGAATCCCATAGACCAAGTGACTATGGAAGAGAGAATAGTAGAGGTTCCTCTTGGTTTCAACAGGAATCACTTCAGAAATCCTTTTAAATACACCGGCGATTTGGGCCAACTTGGTACTTAAGTTTTTAATGTGGGTAGTCCACTTCATATCACTGTCTATCCAAACACCTAAATAATTGAATTCATCAACACGCTCGATTGGAATGTCATTATACCACACATCCAAATTAAAACTTTTTTCTACATTGAACAGCATGTATTTTGTTTTCTTAATATTCACTGAAAGTTTGTGTTCCATCTTCCATCCATCTTCTTAACAGGAGCAAATCTTCACTGATTAGTTGTTGCAGTTTAGTACATGAATCACCAGCATATATCAGCACAATATCATCTGCATACATAAACATCGTACCATGCAACTGTAGATCCTTCAAGTTATTTACATAGCAATTGAACAATGTGGGACCTAGAGTACTGCCTTGTACCACGCCGCATTCAACCTTTTCCATTGAACTGGATATGTTTTTATCTCGTACAAATTGTAAACGATCGGTGAGAAACGACCGAAACCACTGTGATGTTTTACCGTTGATACCAAGCTCAGTAAGGTTACGTGCGAGTACTGTTTTGTCACAGGTATCAAAAGCTTTGATCAGATCGAGAAACACTGCTGCTACCTTTTTCTTTTTATCGCAGTTTGACTGGATTTCAGTAACCACATCAAACAGTGCAGTTTGTGTATTGGACTTTGATCGAAATCCATATTGTCGTGAAGAAAGTAATTTATGCTCATCCAAATGATTCATGAGCTGCTTATTGATGACCTTTTGGAGAACCTTATCAGCGATACTAGGGATATTGATTGGTCGAAAATCTGAGAAATTCTTGGGCAGCGGTATCTTTGGGACGGCTGTAATTTTTGATACTTTCAGATCCGCTGGAATCCGAGATGGCTGCATAGAAGAATTAATAACATCTGCTATATATGGTGAAAGTTCGTCCTTCAATGTCTTGAACACCTTTGTTTGGATTCCATCGAATCCGGTTGATGCAGACGCAGGTAGCTTGGAAATAACTTTCTTTACCTCAAGAGTGTTAATGTTCTTTTTGTTTTTAACGAATTCTGGATATATATGAATTATTGATAAATCGGCTCCTAATAGGTTCCGCCATCAAAATTTGGTCGATTTGACGCATTTCTTTGCACGATATTCAAAAAATCGGATAAACCTTCATTTGCCTGCATACCGAAAGATGTAAACATAGTGAAAATTTGCTCGCGTATCGCATGAATCTGAACTACTTGCACAACGATTTAGCGAAATCGTTAAAGGTGGCCAAATCAACTGTCACCAGCGTAATGGCAACCGGAAGGAAAAAGTGACCGATAGCTTCATGCATATGAAGCCGTCGAGGTTCACACAGAAATATATGTTTTGGCAGGCATTCTGTACCGGTGGTTTGAAAAGTGACATTTTCATTGCGACCGAGACCGTCAACCAGGAAATTTACTTGAAAGAGTGTATGCAAAAACGTCTGCTAGCTTTCATAAAGCAACACGATTGTTCCATACCATTTTGGCCGGATTTTGAATCCTGCTGTTCCGGAAAAAGGACATGTAGTGGGATTGACGCCAACCATGTTTAGGTGGCGCCCAAAGACAAAAACCCTAATTAACTTCTAGAAAAAGTTTTCTTTTTGATAAAAAAAAATCTTGCTTGACCAAATTTTGATCTAAGGCGGCACCTGTGGTTGAATGGTATGCGTGACCACAGCGTGAAGCCAGCGGTATATCGCTTCAAGAAACCAAATGTTGTGAACGCCTTCGCCGTCGTTGCGGTAAAGTGATCCGAGAAGCTGAGCTTTCTATCAAGCAGTACTCCGAAGTCATGAATAGACACCACTCTTTCGATAACGCAGCATTGTAGCAAGAACTCATAATGGCGTGGACGATCGTCTGAAACTTATCATCTTCCATTTATTGACGTTTACCTGCATATGATTGTGCATTGTTTAATATTAAGTATGTCATATTAAAGAGCAGCAGGGTAAGCCCAGAAGCAATGGAACGATAAAAAATTTAAATCGTAGACGAATATGAGTTTTCCAGATTTGATTCAAGTGCAGAGATCGGTTATCAATAAAATAAAAATAAGTGGCACAAGGTGACTTCCTTGAGAGACTCTGGTTGGTACTATTTTTGCTTTATTCCCAAGCACCATAGTAAATTAACATAAATGATTTACAATTTTCATATTTGAGCGCAATGAAACATCGAATCGAGTGTATGATATATCTATACGTTTGTGCTTGTAGCACTCATGTACTCATTTCTCTTTGCGAACTGCGTGCACATCATTACATTTCGGTTCACTTCGCACAGCCTCGACCCACTTACAAACCGCTGAAGCACAAATGCAAAATCCTCATCTGAGCCTCCGGTGGGAATGTTTAGACTCGTGGTCTTCGTACTTGCCTGTGCCAACAATTTACACCTTCATTACGTCTCCCACAGACCTGGTTTAAATCGTCCAAATATGCTCATGGGATTGAAATCTTGTGGACTCAGTGCATTCCATCCAGATGCCCATGGCTATACAGAATGCGAACACGTGGCAGCTATCGAATGTAGCTTGGATAATGATGATGATGATCATGATGACGACGATGAGGGTAGTGGTATATTTCTTACTAGAACCCGTGACAACAATTAAGGACACCTCCAATGAACGTAATTTCTTCTCATCCTCCGCTCGTGTCGAATCGATATAAAGAGGATGGCCCACAGTAAGCAACCACTTCACTAGGATATATGTGTTAGCTAGTAGCTGCTATAGCACAAAAGGATGCATAAAGCGCCACATCAAACAACCTACTGTCATAGAGGTTTGGTGTTTCATCATATATGCATACATATGTATAGATCCTACAGAACACCTTGAAGTAAGCAGTTCGCTCAAGTGGAACCAGCGTGGCGTGAATAATATTCAGCGTGGAGGTGGAGAACCAGCACCGGATTCGATATTAGGATAATCAAGAACAGTTTTCTGGTATGTAGAAGAAGATATGTGCGTCATTTTCGTATCGCCGAAGCGCACTTTACAAGATTGAGATTTCTCCGAATATAGTGTGACAGTATGCTATATTTCTCTCAAATGGAGGGAAATTTAGATAAAAACTATTTTTCTCCACTAAGGAGATAATTGTTTAACACCATATTTGCATATGAAGGGCACAAAACTTATAACTAAACCAGTTAGGGAATTTACATTTCGTTTTCGTCTCATCTGAATCCGACACTAACTTAACGATAGGATGAAGCTAGCGCCAAATTGACACTAGCTCTAAAAACAAAAACTCTATTTGTGTTTCTGAGCAAACTCCTAAGCCTGCGTGCCGCAAGAAGAGAAGGTCTGAGTAAGCTGATGAGAATTCTGTGTTATGAATTCTATGTTATGAAAGTTTGTTTGATTACTGGAATATAGCGCAACACGATTATGACAAGCGCCAATTTCTCGATTGAACGAGTTATATTATATTGTAACAACAAACAACCAGACAACAATCCTAGTATCAAGTGCTTAAAGCAATAAAACAGATCCCTAGCAACAATTGAGGTTTTATGGCACTCTTGAAGCCCTTCTTAAAACTTAGAATGCACTTCTAGTGTGCTATAAAACTAGGAATGCTACTTGGGATGTCTCTGATGACATATATCATTCCTGTGCAGATCTACCATAATTATCAGCTAGGTTTTTGTCTCGGGAACAAAATTTTTCCTACAATAGTTTTCTCTGCTGTTGGTTGAATAGTATCGTCAAAATAATAAACAAATTTTCATTCGAGTTTTTCACTACCGTAAACCGGGGTGACATTGATCACTTTTCGAAGTAATCATTACATATTTTTAGACGCAACTCATTTTTTTCAAGTTTAAGATTTTCAAACCATGTACTGATGTATGGAGAACAAGATTGAATGGTTTTACCTAAAATTGTCCGCTTTCAGCTATTTTTCCAAAGATGATTTCAAGTTAAAGTCCGTTTACGTATTCCGGGGTGACTTTGATAACCTGCATCTTACCTCACATTAAGTTATTGATGTCAATGTTTTTCATTCAAATGTTTGTTTAAACTCATTGTTAAATAGATGTTAGTTGATATTATACAAAGTATTTAATTGTACTATAAAATTCGAGTAACAAAATTCGTATAATTTGTGTCCAACTAGAATAAAAGATTCTGAAAATCTTTAACACTGCTAAAATTAATTTATTTCAGTGCTTTATCAATGTACAAAAAGTTTCATCCATTTTAACAGGATGAAATATTGAACAATATAAAAAATGTTGCGTATTTCAATTTAAAATAATTTGAAATAATTGCCAACTAGTTTCACAAAAAATTGTGTTTAAAATAAACAAACTCTTAAAAGTAAATTTGGCACATCTCACTCTAAAGGAAAATAAAAACTCGCTTGTAATTTATTACTCTTGCTCAAATCTGAGATTTATTTGTTTTATAAAAAGTAGACAAAAAGTTTAAAAAACCAGTATTTTATAAGTTTAGAGTAAAAATCATTTCAAATTAAAACGATTCGGTAGACTATTCTGGATAAATAAGCGATCTACGAAAAAAGTTTCGAGTGATCAAAGTCACCCCGGTTTGCGGTACTTTTGGAAAGTATGCTGAAATGTAATGATGGATTATGCAAGACAAACGTTGTTTCGTCTAGTCGCATGTCAATAATATCATTGTTAACTATTTAGTGTCTCGAAATTGTCAATGAAACAAACTTTAAAGAAGTCTCCTTGACAGTAGCTTATAAAAAGGTGATTTTCAGGAGTTTTTTTTAACATGAGAACAACAAGAAAAACAAATTATCTTTAGTGTATTTTTGAACATATATTTATAATTTTTTTAAATGGCGGAATTGTAAAGAATCTCGCACAGCTACTCGCCGCAGACTACTCAAACTCCGTGCACAATTCAGACCGTAATTTTTACCCAAAACATTTTTCCTTGAGGGATTCCATGAGAAACCAGCAGATCGCAAAATATGACCATCGTCGATTCGAACGAAACTTTACATTTGTGTTCGGTTTATGAATCTCCATGATTTTCTCTGGTAATTGCAGTATTCTAATACAAGGGCAATTTTTCAAAAGGGCGTAGACGTTTCTACGTGCAATAATTTAATTTTTTTTGTTCGATTACACTATTTTATACAGTAAAACTATCTGAGAACGAGTTACAAGGAATGAATACTTCTACACGAAAAAATATACATTGAAATAAATGTTGTGTCATTTTTCACAAAAACAAAAATATATGATAAAAATTCAAATTGCAAAAAAAACTTTTTCTACTTTTTTTAGATTTTGTCAATAAAAACCTAAGAAGAAAAGAAATATTTTGAATGTAATTTCATGATGGAGAAGTTATCAGAATTTTTTTTTTTCTAACAATAACTTTATACATGTTTTTAAATTTCATACTAATTGACATACAAAACTATAATTTTATTACAGAATATAATCATTTTAATTAAATTTTAAAACAAAATGCATTTAACAAATATCTTCCAAAATGCGATAGTTTTCGAGATATTTGGAATTTTGCTCCAACAAGAACAATTAATTCATAAAATTATTTCCTTTTTAAAAGTTAGTGGCGTTAAACCATCATAAATTGTCAAAAGTTTCATGTTTATCGTTTCACAAACATAAAAGAAGCTTTTTCAGTGTATTTGGATAATAGAGAAACTTTAAATAAAAAATTTTTCCTAACAACAACTTTTGACAAATTTTCATAATTCATACTATTTGCAGTCAAAAGTAGAATTTTATTTTTGAATATGATTCTGAACGCCATTTAAAATCAAAATTCTTATAACAAAAATTTTCTGAAATGTTGTAATTCTCGAGGTATTTTAAATTTTATTTTAAAAACCCAATTATTTTGTTTTATTATGACATTTTCAGAAGTTATTCGCGTTTCTCTATCAACAGCAATTAGATTTTCTTAAGGCCCATAACATTTCCTGTAACATTCCCATTGACATCAAGGCGATATTGTAAACCATTTGAAAGCTACATGAAAACAACCACAATATAATTCTACTATATAGTTTAATCCTCAGATCCTATGGTTGAATAATACTATGATTGATTTTATATAGCTTTCAAATAGTTTACAATATCGCCTTGATGTCAATGGAAAAGTTACAGAAAATGTTATGGGCCTTACAAAAAACTAATTGCTGTTGGTTGAAAAACGCGAATAACTTCTGAAAAGGTCGTAATAAAACAAAATAATTGTGCTGTTAAAACAAAATTTAAAATATCTCGAGAACTACTACATTTCAGAAAATTTTTGTTATAAGAATTTTGATTTAAAAGGGCGTTAAAGTTTCTCCATGATACAAATACACTGAAAAAGCTTTTTTTATGTCTGTAAAACGATAAACATGAGACTTTTCACAATTTATGATGGGGTAACGCAAATAACTTTTAAAAAGGACTTAATTACATGAATTAATTGCTCTTGTTGGAGCAAAATTCCAAATATCTCGATATCGCATTTTGCAAGATATTTATTAAATGCATTTTAATTTTAAATGATATTTAGAATTATATTCTGTAATAAAATTACAGTTTTGAATGTCAATTAGTATGAAATTTAAAAACATGTATAAAGTTATTGTTAAAAAGCTTTTTGGTGTTATTTTCTCCATCATGAAATCACATTCAAAATGTTTCTTTTTTCTTTAGGTTTTGTTGACAAAATATAAAAAATTAGACAAAATGTTTTTTTTTTGCAATTTGTAAATTTATCATAAATTTTTGTTTTTGTGAAAAATGACACAAAATTTTTTTAAGTGTATTTTTTTCGTGCAGAAGTATTCCCTGTAACTCGTTCTCAGATAGTTTTACTGTATAAAATAGTGTAATCGAACAAAAAAAAATTGAAATCATTGCACGTAGAAACGTCTACGTCCTTTTAAAAAATTGCGCTTGAGTCAAAATAATCTGATTGACTGTGGAAAATTTGTAGTCTTCCATGCCTGTTAAACCTGTAAAGTTTTATCGGAATCTAAGTCGGTCGGTCACGGATTTTAGAGATTTTCGGACGAATCTTCGTGGAATTCCTCTAATTCTGAAGACTTTTCTGCACAGCATAGACCATTATGGTGATTGAAAATTGAAATTTCAAATATTTCAGTCGTTTTTGATGAAGTACTGCATTTTTCAGCTTTTTTAACTCTAAGTGCGTTAATACCATTGTGAAATGATATGTTCAAAAAAAATTTAGTTCAGTGTGGGCACAAAATAAGTATCTAAAAACAGTATTTAACTTTACATAGCTATTATAGATTCCGCACGGAATTTTCAAAGATATGGTTTTCATTAAACGCAACAGAAGCGAAAAAAACAAAATAAAGAACACGGGGTGTTCTTTTTTATTTTGATTATAGAGGTTTTAACGTTAAGGTCATTCGCCTCCTCGGGTTAGAAAAATCTTCAAAAAAATCTCTAATCCTATGTGCGGGGTTGGGACACGAACCCGGGTGAGTTGCGTCCCAGGCAATCGATTTACTAACTACGCCATGCCCGCCCCTCCATAAGGTGGTAATCAGCTGGACTCTGGAACTTTGCAAGAATTTTGTCAGATAATCATTCATAATTCGATTGAAACAAACAAATCAATTTTTTTAAGATGACTTATGGGAAGACTCTTAATCCATTTTTTTTTCGCAAAAACGAAAATTTTGTAAATGTTGTGTTCTAATATTATGATTTTGTAGCCTGTTATTGCTGCTACTGTGTGGAAAAGTATACCATTGGGCATAGTGATCTAAACCGCATAATATAACAAATGATTGATGATTCATTTTTATAAGAAATCTTCTGTGTATATTCGTGACACGTCAGCCATATTTTATCATCAATGCACACTTGTGATACCTATGTAACAACTTGCAATATAGTCAACCGATCTTCACATAAATCGAAAATTTACTACAGAAAACATAAAACAATCGGTTGTTTTCTCCGAAAAGCTTTTAACATTGATGAAGAGATATTAAATCTTAAAAATCGTTTTTCTGGAAATGTGCTTGTTTAATGGTGTTTGTAATAAGAAATCCCAACAGCGAGTGTGTTTTCGTTTTTGGAGTTTGCGTCAATCCGGCGCTATCCTAGTCCTGTCATTAAGTTTATATCGGATTCTGATGAAACAGTCGAAACGTAAATTCCTTATCTAGTTTGGTTACAGGTTTTATGCCATTCTCGGGTTTTAAACAATTTTTGCCTTAGTGGGAAGAAATGGTATTTACCAAAATTTCTCTCCATTAGGGAGAAATATAGCATAGTGCATATTGCTTTGGACTGCTAGCCAAACCAAGTATCGATTTCGCATGAGCTTTATCAGAACTCCATATCTTTCGAAGGTCTAGGCGTTTGCTCAGAAACACAAATAATGTTTTCGTCTTTGGAGCTAGTACCAGTCGGACGCTAGTTTGTCCTGTCACTAAGTTATTATCGGATTCTTATGAGACGATGACTGGGGTCCACTGCGGGGTTGATGAGGCCGTGTGGCATCCAGCGGGTTGAAGTTTCTCATCCAAGAATTGATCCACTTGATTCCTGCTCCCATGTTGTGAAAGGCGACTGAAAACAAGATTCCTCAAGTAATTCCACTGAGCGAAGTGTTTCTCCGTGCCGAATGGCTGGCAGGACTAAAATATGCCAGTCGCACACGGAGTGTCGTGGGTCTTATCCTTACTGTGTTAAGCGAATCTCTGACACAGTGGCCGTTTGGTTCTTCGCAAATCGTGGGATTCAAATGATGGTCATGTTCCTAATACCCATTTCGGGGTTCGCTATAGGCGATTATAAGCCAACGTGTTTGGTATCTTCTAGCTTCTGTACAATAAGTGCTGATGATGAAATGTGTAGGGTTGTAATCGAGTATGGTTAGAGTAGCACAAATTTATCTTCAGCATAAATGTACAGCAACTATGAATCTATCCCGCCTTGTACCGGAAGGAAAAGCTTCTATAGCTTTGGTTCAAGAACCGTATTTCCATAAAGGATACTTACATTTTAGAAAGCTACTTAACTCCGTATTCGTGGCTTTCAACAAAAATGGCATGACAAATCCACATGAAATGCCTCGTGCATGTATTCTTGCGAATAGTGCTACAGTGCCCGTTTTTATCAGCCCCTAATTTTGTCAGTTTTTCAACCCGATTTCGTCAACCAGCCAGAGTTTTGAGGCTTTGTAGGGTAGACGTGCCCTTATTCATCTCATTAGTCACGGAATCACACTATTTCGCTGATAATTCGGCTTAAATTGATTGAATTGCGCTTAAATAGGTATCAACATCTTTGCTTCGTTCTTAAGAAGCAGATCAATAAAAAATCTAGCTTGGAAAATGTATAATACTCGCGCTAGAGCGAAGCGAAAAGTCGAGCACAATGCACCCTTATTCATCCTACCATTTGAGCTAATGCGTTGAATAGAGATAGCAGACACTGCTCTAACTAATGTGTTCAAATGGGTGGGATGAATAGAGGTACTCAGATGAATTAGGGCACAGTAACCCTATACATACTAATATTGAATATTTTAACAGCTTGGGTTTACAAAAGAAAATAAATAAATATGTTTTGTCATTGCCCCCATTTTGTCAATCAAAGATACACCAAAGGGGCTGATAAAAACGGGTCTTCAATGTATTGCCGCATCTCTTATATCCGACCTCACAACTCGCGATATGACTGTTGAAAACATAAATAAGAAATACGTCTATCGTTCGGCATATTTTCCGCATAATGAACGATCACCTTCTGATGATTTCAAAAGGGTTGTATCATATTGCGACCGAAATGTGTTTCTGCTCATAATCGGCAGTGATGCAAATGCCAACCACATAATTTGGAGCTGCTCAGATATCAATTTGAGAGGCACCGAATTGATGGAATACTTGAGCAGTACACATCTGCACATACTAAATGTAAGAAATCGGCCAACATTTGCACGAGCTGGCAGAGAAGAGGTGTTAGATGTAACTCTCTGCTCTGATAGTATTACGCATGATTTAGCAAACTGGCTCGTACCTCAAACGCGCTCAAACGTTATCTAATCTTAAGTACACCATCTTTGATCATTTAAACGTCTCGCTAGATATCGTCACATATCGTTATCCCAAATCTAAGAACTGGGACCTCTACGAAGAGGTTTCAGGGGTATTTTCCGACGATTAAATCTTGGATGAGGTCGTGGATAAAACAAACTCACTCATAGCAGCAGCATACCAAGAGGCTTGTCCGCTTCGAGTTATGCGTGTTTCTGGAGGAGCACCTTGGTGCAGACTTGCCAAATGAACATCGTACACAACGAACTCAAACACGCTATTTCGTACCAAAATACGTGCACATGTTCGCTTGCACAACCGAACCCCATGTACGTACACGGTATGCGTACACATAGGTTCGTGGTACCAGTTTTCTCTTTCTCATTCTCATCCTCACTAGCGTTGACTCTTTTTCCCCTGTGCGAATCGTTCTTGTGTACGCACCCGGTGTACGTACACGGATGTTTGAACCAGCGTTTGTACATCGTTCGCTTGGGTTCGTTGTGTGAAGCGAACCTGCACATCGAGACGAAGCATGTTTGAGGTTGAACGCGTGCACGAAATTTTGCACACAGTTACAAACTTGTCGATGTTCATGGGAAGTCTGTCTTGGTGGAATACCGAACTTGTTCGACTGAAGTTATGTAGAAGAGCTTGGAACCGCAGACGCAAGGACGGTTCGGAGGCATTTAAGTTGGATCGCAAGGCATACAAAAATGCTCTTCGATCCACTGAGCGAAGTGGTTGGAAAATCCTCTGCACAAATGTCTCAAGTCTCAACGAAACTAGCAGGTTAATTATATTACTTTCGAAATCGAAAGACTTTCATGTCAGTTCCACCAGAACTGCTAATAGTGAATACTCGTCTGACGAAAATGTAGTACTCAACTGTCTTTTTGACAGAAACTTTCCAGGCTGTACGGAGCCATCATTGAATTTTTTCAGGTAGTTCTGATTCTTGGGCATTTGTACGTAGAATTGTGACAACCGAATCGATCCAATGGGCGACTAAAAGTTTAGCTCCATATAAGTCTCCAGGAAAAGATGGAATCATTTCCATTTAACTACAAAGAGGATATGATCATTTCAAGCATATTTTGAAAAAGGTTCTTACATGTAGTTAGGATAGAGGAACATGGGGAGACTTTACCAGGTTTTCAGCTAAAATGGCATAAATCTCAAAAAAAGCCTTCAATCCCTCAAAAATCATTGAGATATCATGTGCAAAGTTATTGTGCGTCTTCATGATTTTTTGCAGAATTTTTGATATAATTTTTGAAAAGTTACAAAAGTTTTTCTGTGATCGTTTTTTTTGCTCATGTCTCCCCACTGCGCACAGTGGGACGGAATCAAAAAAGCCGGACATTGATATTTGCGACGAAACTATTGGTTATGGTACTTTGATGTCTTCGGAAAAGTTTCTTTATTTTTTAAGTAGTTTAATATAATGTTGGAAAATTTTGATTTAAAGGTATACCCCCGCAGATGAAAAAAACAACTTTGCAAGTTGTTGCCAAAATTAATAGTAATGTATGGAAAGTTTTTAGACGAAATGATTTTATGAAACTTTGTTGAAGTAGCGAAATGGCATTCTGGTAAGCGCAAAAAGTTATTGGGTGAAATTGAAGTACTTGTCGGAATACCCCCATAAAAAGTGTTTTTATTGTAACTTTTCTTTAATTTCTCATAATAGTTTATTTTTCATTCTTCATAATACAAATAATTTATTGAAACGCTAGTCTATTTTACCCCACATTATTCCAAAGATCCCATTACATCCCCCTATGATTTATATATGTGTGAATAGGGTATTTCTTGCTGAACAACAAAAAATAAATTTAGCTGCTACTACCTGCTGCTCTACAAACCATAGCCCCTTACAGTTGGCCCGAAAAAACCAAAAAAAAACAGGCATGCATCCTAAAAACAAAGAGATAGCGATTTGGTCTATTCCGCAAAAAGGTGTGTTTTGAAAGCATCTACAACTTTCTAGAACATCGAAAAACTGCAAAAAATCAAATAAAAAAGTTACAATAAAAAACACTTTTTGGGGGGGTATTCCGACATGTACTTCAATTTCTCCCAAAAACTTTTTTCGCTACTTCAACAAAGTTACATAAAATCATTTCGTCTACAAACTTTCCATACATGACTATCAATTTTGGCAACAACTTGCAAAGTTAATTTTTTTATCTGCGTATATACCCCCTTAAATCAAAATTTTCCAACATTATATTAAACTACTAAAAAATGACATAAAACATACTGTAATTATTTTTTTTCATATTGTCGAGATGCTTAGGTAGCAGTAAAAAATATAAAAGGGTTGCATTTGATGAATTTCAATTTTTTTAATGCATTTTTTTTTAAAGATTAACTGTACTGCTTGCATTGCATGTTCACACGTCACGAAATCAGTCCTACAATTGCTAACTTTGTTTACTAATACTAAAATATAAAGACTTATGTTTTAAGTGGGATTTTTTATGGAGTGATTAACATTAACATTAGACACCAAAGCATAGTTAATATCAGGAATTTTGAATCTTACTTCAACTAATTGCCACTTGGTCAAGTCTCCCCAACATTAGTTATTGCGGTCAATGTCATACAAGTTTTAGTAATAACTATTCCAATGTTCCAATGTATGTAAAATCATTTCACTGCCTCACAAGGATTAAGATGGTATATTAGTAAATTAATAGTAATTAGTAGAGTCGAGTAGATATGTCCATACAAAGTTTGATAAAAAATTACATAATTTAATGCCAATTTAATAATCACGTAATATTTTCTGTAAGGAAAGGATTTTTCATTCCAAACTTTTAAGATTACCTTAAGGGATCGAAACAAATAAATTTTTGAAAAAAAAAAAATTAAGAATCGAATAGAAGACGCCATAGCCAAAAATGGAATTTTGCGCTTGGTCAAGTCTTCCCATGTTCCCCTACAGGATATATTCCATTAGCGTGGCGGGAAATAACTGTAAAATTCATTTGGTCGCGTCACTTATGAAGAGACAAAGAGCTTTAGACCGATCAGTCTGACCTTCTTCCTTCTCAAATCAGTGAAACGATCAATCGACCACTACATTCATGATATTAGCTTGAGCGAGCACTCGCTGCATGCAACACAACGTGCATATCAGCGGAGAAAACCACCCTTTTACACAATGTTTTCTATAACATTGAAAAAAAAGTTTTTCACAAAATCAATCAAGCATAGAAGTTTTCTAAATATTGAATGTGCTTTGGACAACGGGTCTTTCGAATCAATTTTGGAAACACCACGAGGTCATGGAGTACCTTCGTATATCACGAACTGGATACACGCAATGCTTAGCAACCGACATCTGTGCTCATCGTTAAGACAAGTTGAGATAAGGAAACTGAATGTCTGCGGATGTCCTCAAGGTGGTGTGCTGTTACCACTTCTATGAAACCTTGTCGCCGATGTATCATATGGTCGGTGTTAAGTCAGACCGGACTAAGTCGCAAAACATCAAAAAATGAGATAACGATAACACCGGATAAAGAATTTCTTCAGCTACATTCAACTTTTGCCAGATTTGAAATATGTAACCATAAACAAAAATTATTGCAAAAACTAATTTTCAATTATAACGTAGAGGATGCTACGATTCAAACTTTAAACCCGTTTTTCTCGAAATCAATATTTTGTCACTTGGTCCGGTCTGACTTAACACCGACCATATATACTGCTACTCTAGAACCACTGTATGTGTTTCTGAAACAAGAAGCACTTTCTTGTGCATTCCTCTTAACTGTAACCCAATAGACCGTGCAACTATCCACACAATACACTTGCTCCAAGTGACCTAACACTAACATGTAGTTTTCCTTTTGAAACTTTCAATGTGAGCATTCCTCCTCGCGAGCAATGGCAGTCCTGCTGAATGGAGCGACAACTTGAAAAATATGTAGTTTGTTATACAGACGGTGCTTTGTTGGTGGTCCGAGTCGGTACTGGAGTCTATTGTTGTGAAATGAGATTAAACCAATCTCATTCGCTTGGCAGATACTGCACCGTATTCCAAGCAGAAATCTTCGCGATGCTGTGTGGCATTCAATCGGAAATTCAACAGGGAATCTGTGGTAAAAGAATCCATTTTTGCTCTGACAGTCAGGCTGCCCTGAAAGCACTTAGTTCGATAGATTCGAGATCAAAATTAGTAATCGCATGTCGAACTCAAGTCGAAGAACTTAGCATTTCAAATGCTATCTACCTTTTAAGGGTTCCCGGTCATTCATGTATTACTGGAAAAGAATGGGCGGACGAATTGGCTAGATCAGTCACTGCAACTGGCTTCGTTGGTCTAGATTCTACAACTTTTGATAAGTTGGATAAAGCACAAGATTCGTTCTTGGGCTGCATCCGATTGCAACCATTAGCGTAGCTTGCAATCTTTGCGATCAAACAAAAACCTTTCTGCCGGATGTGAGTCCGAAAATGTCAAAGAATTTTCTGCATTTTTCCAAGCACAATTGCAGTATTCCAGTCAGGGCACTGACTGGACATTGCAAACTCTATTATCACATGGCTACTATTTAGCATACTGTGTATTATTGATGTGATCTTTGTGAATGCGATTACGGTACTTCATATCATTTGATATGTAACTGCCCAACATTAATTCAATTGCGTATCCGAATTTTTAGTTCTGCATTTACAGATGAACCTATGTACAGAGAGCTAAAACTCAAGGATATGCTATTGTTCCTAACCCACTGTGGTAAAGAGTTATAGTGTAAGCCATATATTCTTCTGGGGGATGGGGTGATTTCGTTCTGTTATTTCAATATCCCCTCGGGGGCGTTGATATATCCGTTTATCAAGAAATGTATTTTATTCTCTTGGGAATAAAAAATACTCCCGTACTGTTTAGGCTCAAATCTTCGATCAACATGGGGAACGTACCATTTGAGTCAATCGCTACTGATTCCTGACAACGGCTTTAGATACTTCGAAAAGCAACAGATATGCCAAATACACTAGCACTAATGTACAACGAAAGTGACTTCCGAAATGAACGAGTATTCGGTATTCGTTCCAAATATATGCACGTTTTGTCTTTTGCGAAAAACTCTGAAGCACAAAAACTGAACAGTCACTCAGGTCGCAGAGCACCTTCGGCTATTTAATGCTTAACTTCCGTTCTGTAAAAAAAAATTCTTTTGAAATTTTGGAAAAAAAAACTTTTTTGAGAAAACGTACATAAAGAAAACGCAAAAATCGAATTTTTGTACCCAATAAAATGTATATAACCCCTTAAGCACTTCCAAACCAATAAAAAACCGTTCTATTGTGGTGAAACCCCCTTAATGTCAACCGGTTTAACTTTAAAACTAATTAACTAAATCTCATGTGGTAATCTTTCTCACTCCCCCTGTCTCTGCCCGCCAGCTATTAATGCATAGCATCTCATGGGAGAAGATTATAGTATCCTTCGAAAAACATCAAGCAACACTAACAAAATTACCAGTTTCAAGAGCGAAATGATTGCACCACAGTTGCACGCACAAAGTTCGTTTAGAATCCATTCATCTTTTTAGCAAAGTGGCAATAATTTTCACCTTTCTTTCTCAGTCTTATTCAGCCCTGCACCGTGCCCCCCAGTCGGTGGCTTAACTTTTCACATAATTTAGTTCTAATTGAATTGTTTCTTTTGGAGATCCTTTTGTGAACATGCCATTTTCTTTCCAAATTTCATTCGCAAGGTTCCCCACAGCACAAACAATTGTTGGTAGCTAGACTAGGGAACGTCTAACCCATGTTTTGACCAAAACACGGAAGAAGCGCTGATAAATTTTTGGACCAAAATTCCATTTTAAAAATGGTATTGAGTTTGAAACCTAATTATACCCAATTCAACTGGCCACCCTATTCGGAGCTGTGTGTTGATCGTGTAGTGTGCACCGGATGGCATCGCACTAAAATCAGTTGTAAAAGGCAGTGAAATACCACTTGGAAAAACTTCTTCCCGACCAATTTGTTTAACACTGGCAGCTTCACAAACGTTCCAGTTATTCCACCTCTCCCACGCACAGTCTTTGTGTGTGTGCATGTGTCGAGGTTGTAAAATCTATATAGAGACCTACTTGAGACATGCTCTCGCTCCGTCGCTGGGCTTAGTGCACGGAAGAGAGCTTTCAAACAGACCGGTGCCGGCAGCGTTCCAGCTTTTATGCGGTGTATCCGAGCGCATTTCCGCTAGAAATTAATCATAAATGTTTTCGAAAGTTTCCTTCCTCTGGCGACGTTCAGTGGCTGGTCTTAAGCGGTGCGGTGCAAGAAATGGCGCTATAGTCGGGTAGGAATTTAGAACAGTTTCTGGTTGCCGGCGATGCTTGGCTCTAGACGAGTAACAGTTTACCTAAAACTGCACGCAGCATTCGAAGGAGGAATGATGAAGCTGTTTGGAGATAATGATTAGCTAAATCTGGAAAGAAGAGTCGAGAGAACCGCACACAAAAAAGTTATCGAAAGCAATCTAGAGGAGGAGGAGTAAATGATCAAGTTTTAAATATCAGTCGCAAAGTTTTGCAACATCGATTTTCAATGGTCGTTTTGGGCAAACGGTAATTAGAAAAACTAAGAATGTGCAAGCCGACGAATAGGTATTATGAAAAAAATCTTCCAATCTGGAATCATTCGATGTTAAGAACATGGTGCTACAAATCAAAAAAAAAATCGCTGAATCAACCAGCTTTACTTCGGGTTCGATTATCTTGTCTTCAATTACGACACTCTAGAAATGTTCGCATGTAATAAAAAATATCCATCTCTATTTGCTAGTTTTGCATGGAGCTATAAGAGGTAAGGTGCTGGTCTTGTAGTTTTGAAGTCCAGGGTTAGTTGGCGAAACCTTTTTCACCCCGTTTGGGTTGGCAGGTAGCACAGCCGCTCGTTGTGTAGATAAAATACAACGCCAATGTGTTTATGCCCCAATTTATTTTATTTTGTGAAAGTTGTGGACGATATTGAATTTCCAAGTGTGGTAAGTAAATTTTACTTTTTTTTTATTTATTTCTTCGTCTTTGACTGTTTGTGCCATACAGACTGTTTCTTAAACTAGTCTAACTCTACTTGATTACAAATAATAATAAAACAAATAAAGAAACAACACTACACAACATTAAGCAATATTTCATAGTAAAATTTATAACAAAATTCAGCGTTGCGGCGGCTCCCATATTTCGAATTTCTCGTAAAATTCTCGGAAACAGATTCCTTTTGGCCACGTCGATGGAGATAATGCAGCGTTTTTCAATCTCGCGTCGATTCCTACCTTGAATGAAATGTATGGCATCGATGACTGATCCTTCCATTCAGGTACTAGCTTTTTCACGATTGCATTATTTGTCCCAAGCGATTCGGCAACCAAGATTGAAATATCTCTTTCATTCGCTGTATTTTTGACGCGAGTGAAGAATAACCAGCAAAGATTGCTCGATTCCGAAGCATTAGCATTACTTGTTTACACTTTTGGTGTTATACATGGTGTGTTTAAAATTATTATCCATTCATATTTCACAACTAACAAATTTGTTGTATCGCACCTTTTTAATAATTATGTATTTAGGGTGGTTTGAAGTAGAGGCAAGGGGGCATGCTGTCAGTGATTATTGCTGTTCACACCGTGAACAATTTCAGCATGTTTAGCTATTAGGGTTCACTATTCAAATTTATGTTACAAAAACCAAATATAGAAAACTTGTCTTTGAAAATGTAATATGCCCCAAAGTTACATTTTGGAAATGACATCCAATACTTTCTATCAAGTTTTGGAATAAACATGTTCTCTAGTTGATTGCCTTATTGTGGCGTACAGCCAACTGGCCCCATACACACTGCCAACTACGAGCTGGGTTAAGTTTACGTGCTTTTCTTGTCACATTTTATACCTACAAAACATAACCTCTGCATGGCCAACTGTTTCCTAGAACAACAATTTTTACACAAAACCAGAAACTAATTGAGACGGCGGACTCACGAGTTTCTCATGGTTCAAGAGGTACTAGCTCATGTTGTACTAGAGGGTTCCTCGAAATGTAAAACAGAAAACGGGTTTATAATCGAAGGTGCTTTGCTTTCTTTGAAGAGAACTGTATATTCCTTGACGTCGGTTGTGATGGATTGTTTATTTATATTTCATTTGGGAACAATTTTTACAAAATTTGCGGATTGTGGATGCCACTATGTATTTATTTGCATGGCACGCAACAACATTAAGACGCACAAGCTGTGTGTTATAAGATCAGAAATTGAGTGTGAGTCATAAAATCCGAAAAAATGAAGTTTCAACCCGAATTCGTTTCCGATTTTTTTAATGCGTCATACGGCACGACGCAAATTCATTATCGGTTTTAATGTTACAAACTACCTCAAAACATCTGAAATCATAAAACTTCTTCACAAAGAAAAACTGTTCAAATTGAAATGCTTAAAGCTATCAATAAAATGTTAACTATTTCTTCGCCCTTTACGAGTACAAGTAGAACTTTAAGTACTTAATTAATCTGCTTCTGGAAATAGTAGACTTTTGCATAGACTCCAGCTACTGCAAATACGATGGCCAATACTATCAACAAAAATTCGGCACAGCAATGGGGAACCCCCTATCACCAGCTCTAACAGACCTTGTCATGGAAACACTACTAGACACAGTTACCCGCTTGCTTAACTTCACACCAGCTTTCATAAAAATAACAAGGGGCAGCCCTATGGGGTTGCACGAACTGTAGACGTAGGACTATACTCATTTCATTTATTTAGTTCAACATCAATTTCATGATAACACTGAATCAATAATTTGCCTTCACAATACTCGATTTGTAGCTGCAGCTCTCCAACTTCGTTACGCCCAACACTCACGTTCCACCTGGTCCGCCAAATCACGATCCACCTGGTCCGCCCATCGTGCTCTCTGCGCTCCTCGCCTTCTTGTATCAACCGGATCATTAGCGAACACCACCTTTGCAGGATTGTTATCCGGCATTCTTGCAAAGATGCCCTGCCCACCGTATCCTTCCAGCTTTGGCCACCTTTTGGATACTGGATTCGCCATAGAGTGCAGCGAGCTCGTAGTTCATCCTTCGCCGCCGCATACCGTTCTCCTGCACACCGCCGAAGATCGTCCTTAGCACCTGTCGCTCGAAAACTCCTAGCGCTTGCAGGTCCTCCTCGAGCATGGTCCAAGTCTCTCGCCCGTAGAGAACCACCGGTCTTATAAGCGTTTTGTATATGGTGCGGGGTGAATCTTTCTTGACTGCAGTTTCTTCTGGAGCCCATAGTAGGCCCGACTTCCGCTGATGATGCGTCTTCGGAATTCACGGCTCACGATATTGTCAGCCGTTGTTTATAAGGATCCTAGGTAGACAAAATCCTCCACGACCTCGAAGCTATCCCCGTCGATCGTAACGCTATTATCTAGCCGGATCCTGTCGTTTTCGGTTCCGCCTATCAGCATATACTTTGTTTTGGACGCATTTACCACCAGTCCGACCTTTGCTGCTTCGCGTTTCAGGCGGGTGTACAGGTCTGCCACCGTTCCAAATGTTCAGGCGATAATGTCCATGTCGTCCGCGAAGCATACAAATTGGCCGGATTTCGTGAAAATCGTGCCCAGGCTCGTAGCATCACACCTTCCAGAGCGATGTTGAATAGTAGACACAAGAGTCCATTACCTCGTGTCAGTCCCCGTCGAGATTCAAATGGACTGGCTGTGAAAACACACAGCGCAGTGATCTGCTCCGCTTACCGTTCAACAGGCAACTGAGCTTGTCCGGCCAAATCCGTTCTTTAAATAGTCGATGATGACGTCATTTATCGAAGCGTAGCGCACTAGGTACACAAATCTGTCGTACCGGACTTGGGAAGCGCTATCTTCTGTGTGTAAATGCGCGATATTTTGACTAGGTTGTACTTTAATTAAATTTTTAGTGCAATGATATCAAAAATCTTTGGGTTTATCTATTGGAATCTATTCTAAGTATTTAGTATGCGTGAAAAAATTGAAAATTTATCGTTAGATGGCTGAATTATATACTTTTAAAATTGAACCACTTTTCGTTACTTGCCATTTTTGTAGAATTGGCAAAGTGCATCCCCATATCGAATACAAAGACGTAGTCCTACGTCAAAAATTACCGAATATTACACTTAAAATATAATCACTAAAATGGAGATTTCGGATCATCCATAAACATCTTAGAAGACATTTCCGTACATTTTGCCGTTTTAGTGTGAACAATTTATCCCACCTTTTTGAAAAAAAAACCCTGCCTTAAATCGAGGACGACAATTAGGACACTCGATTTGGACTTTTGATTCGCACATATAAGTGTGTATGCCTCGTTTGTTGTTAAACTATTTCTTCGCATTAATTCAAACAGATTGATACAAATTTGTGTGCATTCCATCGATAAATAACAAAATAATGCGGTAAACTCAATAATAGGGTCCATTACCCTACATGATGAGTTTATGATCAGAAACAAATTACTAACGAAATGAAAAATTATTACTTTAAAATGAAACTTTCCTAGTAAAAATATACTCCACTTCATGGGTTTTTAATAAGCAGCTAAATGTCCTATTATTTGAGATTTGTAATTTGTAAAAACGTTGGTGTGGTAAGTGTTTGTATTATCAGTTCATCTTATTTATTAAACAAAATTATTTCATAATTTATGCGTGCGTTGGTGCTTTCTCAATTTTAGGATCGATTTCTTCACCCTCGCTTAACTTTTAAACCAGGTTCTTCAGTACGTTTAAACTTGGCTTAAACGTTAAGCAAGCGTGTAGGAATCAGCGCTTAGTCCTTAGTAAAATTGAGATGACCGCAATACACAAATCTCTTCCTGGGAATAATCCTCCACCAGGAAGCGTACTGGCATTACCCATTACAACTATGTTTATTGCTGACCTAGTTTCTTAATTAGATAAATTGATGCGGCAACAGTTTCGGTGGATATATCTGGAAAAGGAACCGAATCCACCATTCTGTAATCTCACTATATCAAATAGAAGATGCTTCTCACCAGATACCGACTGGTAGCTAGATTGGTGTCATTGTTTCAAAGTAATCAAAAATAGATTCCTATGCATACAAATGCCGGCCCTGAGTTGCCCTTCACGTCGTAGATCGTTAATGTAAATAGGTAGGCTAGTAGAGAACGGAAATACCTACAACCTGCCAGAGCTTTACCCTGTGCCCCGTCCGGTCAAGTATCGTATGAATAATTCATTGGGTGTTAAATATAACACGAATGCACTGGAAAAACAATCTACCTGTACTTGTGCAGCACACGGTCAGGTCAGCAGAGTCAGGTGCAAAGTGCATGTATGGGCGGATCCAACAGAAACTGGAGAAAAACACAGCGAAAAGTCAACAGATTTAAATGGAAAACAATGGAAAAAAGAGCGCGAGAAATTCCATCGTTACAGCACATAGTATACGTTTAAAGGGACACACACACTTTGCCTATAAAGACGGTAGAAAAAGGCAGAGCATGGAATTGATTAAATCTAAACTGCATAATTTACACCTGGCGCAGCCAAAGTCCTGGAGCAGGCGAACGAGAGAAAAAAAAATACTGCCGACAGGCAGGAATTGCTAAGGCTTTCAACAGCACAGTGAGCTCCTTTTGCTCGGATCCGACGTATGCACCCACAGACTGCAAGTTGCACATCCGCACGCCCCGCTGAGGCCTGATATGCCGTGTAATTACAGTCCAATGTGTTTGAAATTAAAATGCAATTAAGTATGATGATTAAGCATGCCAGCCATTCTTCCTATCTCGCGTTTCAAATCTCGCGAAAAAATTGCTTTACTCTTGGGATGAAAAGTCTAGAAAGAACAAGGAAAACTTATACGCAAATGAATGAATAATTTGTTCTGCTTAGAGCGACTGTTTTTTTTTCTTCCACAGTGTGGTTCTCGAATAATGACCGGAGCATGTATATGTGGGTGGTAAAAAACTAACAGTAATTGAAGGTTCTGTGATAAATGTTGCTGAATCAGGGAAGATTCCCATCCTGAATAATCAGGGAGTTGAGAACATAGCATCGGTATTGTTCATCCGTTCCAAATGATTTGAACCACTGACATATGAGGTAACATTTAATTGTTCATCAGAACAACACGCAACATAACCACACATTCTGTGTGTAAATATACAAAAAATAGACAGAAAGAAAAGTTGGAGATGTAAATATATAAAAAAAAGCTTTTTTCAAATCCAGAAATTATTTAATCATAGAAAAATGAAACAGTGATGACCCAAATTTGTTAACCCTCAATATCTCCTGTTTCCGATTTTGTCTTCCTAATAATACTGTTTATATATGATGTTCATGAAATCTGGTCTACAAAATGGCTCATTCCTTTAGAGAAGATAACTTACCGAAAAACGCTAACAGTATCATTTTGTTCTTCTTATGTGAAAAATTCAAGAAACTCCTATAGCTTTTCGGATGAAGTTGCGACTTTTCGCCTTCCATCATTTCTTACCATCGTTTCCGCCATTTCCCTTGGTGTTTGCACGTTGCATTAAAGTTACGTTTTCTTTAATTCAAGGTGAATACACTCAGGTGGTTGGTGATATGTCACAAAACAAACATTTAATAGAATAGAATTTTTGCTTTGGTTGTTTGAACTAGAGTTGGGTCTATTTTTAAACTATATCTATCAAATGTTAAACATGTATTGTAATTTAAATGGTGAACATTTTTTGGGTTAAGTATTATACAATAATATGACCGAAGCCTGCGAACACGGCTCAATTCGTTATTTTGCCTGACTGATGAAAATTTGTTTTTGTCCATTGAGTAGATGTAGTTCGCTGTCGTGTGATGACATCCATTTCCTATGCTACGAATGATTTTCAGTATTCTCCACTGCAAGTTGAAATCCATTTGGTCTACCTTCTCTCTCGTCTTAGCATACACATACGTGTTAGCATCGGTACAGCTCTTGTTTTTTTCTTATTCTTACAGGTAGCTAATGTGTATCCTTCTTAATCGGCGTTAGCTTTTCATTGCTGGTGCTGGTCGTTTGTTTGGAGATATTGGGTGCAACTGTTGTCACTTCACTATTGAAACTGGCTGTTGCTTTTAAAATTCAAAACTCATGGTTGGATATTGTTTTAGCAGCAAATGTCGAAGGTTGATTTTTTTGTGTTAATTGTATTTGACTGTGTCTTTTTAGCTGTCATTGGCTTTTCGCAATGTGCCATCTTGCAACAAAACTGGCACATTGACACATGCCCGGGGTATCCACAAAACGTTGTTGACTTATAATTAGTTTCTCTTCCTATTGCTTCCAAAGTCAGATAGAAAGGGATAGGTTTGGTCAACCGCATTTTTATCACAATATTTTCGCCAATATTTTTTCTCTAAGTTAGGAATACAGATTCATGCACAAGTGGAATCTAAATAAATAGTAATACTAATCGCACATTTGTCCCATGTTCTATGGGATTTCCTATCTATATCAAACTGACTTGCGATTATAATCAATAAAAGAGCTATTTTTAATGACTCTGGATACAGTTTGGAAATGTTTAAAGAAGAAATATTATTCAATTTAATTAACATTATGGAAACCTCCTATCGGAAACAAAAGTGAGAGGGCGGACAATGATGAGGGATTCTATGAGAATGCGGCCGACCGCAAAATATGACCATCATCGATTCGAACGAAACTTTGCAGATGTGTTCGGTTTATGAATTTTCATGATTTTTTTCTGGCAATTGCAATATTTTGATATAAGAGCAACTTTTCAAAAGGGTGTAAACGTTTCTACGTGCATTAATTTCCAATAAAAAAATTTATTGGAAATTAATGCACGTAGAAACGTGCATTAATTTCCAGGTGCGATTGATTAGGGACCATTCATAAATTACGTAACGCAAAAATTGCCCAAAATTGACTCTCCCCTCCCTCCATGTAACAAATTGTCACAAATTTCTCCATCCCCCTCTCCCCTATTACGTAACAAATTCCCAGAAATTTTTTTTTCTTCGGTGAAAACATGTTACGTAACGATCTAGCTAACTCCCCCTCCCCCCCATTGTCACAACATGTCACAATTTGTTGTACCCCTTCCCCCCTAAAAGCGTTACGTAATTTATGAATGGTCCCTTACTCTATTTTATACAACAAAACTATATAAGAACGAGTTACAGGGAATGAATCTCGAAAACTTTCGCATTTTGGAAGATTTTTGTTAAATGCATTTTGATTAAAAATGACACTTAGAATTATATTCTGTAATAAAATTACAGTTTTGTATGTGAATTAGTATGAAATTTAAAAAATGTATAAAGTTATTGTTGGAAAAACTTTTTTACCGATAAGTTCTCCATAATTCAGTCACTTTAAAATATTTCTTTCTCTTTAGGTGTTTGTTGACAAAATATAGAAAATTTTAAAAAAATGGTTTTTCTCGCAATTTATATTTTTAATATAAATTTTTGTTTTTTGTGAAAAAAGACCCAACATTTTTTGAGTGTATAGTATTTTTTGTATAGAAGTATTCATTCTCAAATAATTTTGTTGTATAAAATTGAACACTAAAATTGAAATTAATGCACCTAGCAACGTCTACGCCCCTTTAAAAAAAACTATGGAAAATATTAAGTCTTCCATACCTGTGAAACCTGTACAGTTACATCGAAATATAAGATGGTCGGTCATTATAATGAAGATTTTCGGACGGATCTTCGTAGAATTCCTCTGATGATAGAGAAGAGATAGAACCTGGTGTCTACTTTGATCAGCGATAACACTAACACAGTGGGACATGGTATGAAAAAGAGTGAAAAACGTGATATTTGGTATTGACAGATTTTAAGAACTGGTAGATTTGTGACATATAGAGAATATCTCAACGTGTCAGAATAATTCGTACTGGAACGATGAATGATCTTTCTTGGGATCGCATGAAGTACATTAGCTGGTACCTTGCTGAGCAATACTCGGCGCACGACCAGACAGTATGTTTGATACCATGATAACTGTCGCCAAAAGCGAAGATTCATTATAGAAAATATTTGGAAGTATTTGCGAGTGATGTGGTCCGGTTTCCAACGAAAATCGAAGTACGACACTGCTCTAATTAATGTATTCAAATGGGTGAGATAAATACAGGAACTAATATGAATTAGGGCATAGTTACCATACATGTAATGCAATTCTTTTAGTACTTAGTGCTCGGTGGATTATATTGTATCACATGAATTGAGGTAAATTATTCGAAAATGTTCTTCATGAATTTTATAATGAACGTCATGTAGAATGTCAAGGTAGTGTTGGTTGTCAATGTATTGATATATTTACCCGACAAGGTAAAGACAAGGCTTTGTAAGTACTGAAAACAAATGTTTTTTCGTCACCAACATATGAACTTGTATTTATGACACGTACGCAGCTGATATTCGTTTAGTAGTGCAAATTTCAAAAACAAATTTCGTTGAACACTTTCATATAAGAAATAAGAGTAATTCTATTATTAGCTTTACTTTATAGCAACAGACAAATATATGTAACAACCAATGGCGCGTGATCTACTCACGAAATTCATTTTATGTACTTTGAAAAGCACATTTCTTTAATTTTGAAGATTAATCAAACTATGGTAATGGTAAAAGCCATACAGATAAGAAAGGCACGCACAATATTTCTTCAAAATCTGTCCAGTATTTCGCAACATTTTCTGAAAAAACGACAATTTTCCTCAAGCCCACAGCGAAATTTTCGGCTACATCACTGAGATGAAAGAAAATTTCATTATCATTAAGCAACACATCGTTGGAAACGTAACACAGCAAGCGGTCTTGTTTTCAGCAGGGGTGAAGAGTGCAAAAAGAAAAACTTCAAGGGAAAAATAAGAAGACATTTTTCAGGTTTTTAAACAGCTGAAAAATGTTCCAAGTTGTTGAAAAAAATTAAAATAGCATTTCCGATTCAACTCACAGTACAGATATTTTACCACGGCTCCCACTCTGCATGTATAATGTTCAACCACACTCAAATCCTGACACTCAAAAGTTGAAAACTGTCACAAAATTTTTTTAAACTTTTATTACATAAGCAATACCGTGGAGTTTTGTAATTGTGCAAGGATTTTAGATTTACCTAAATGACACTTCCGTGTTTGCGATTGTTTGTCAGCACCAAAAAAGTTTGATGCCACTCAATCTTCCTCGTGAAAGTAGCACGAAACATTTGGAGCATCTTCCAACAAACGACGTGAGCAAAATTTTGAAGTAGCTTGCGAATCAATATTTTTATGTTTCCGTTTATTTCCGGCAGCGTTTTCTCGTAATTGGATTCGTCTGTGAGATGACGGGCGGGTGACTGGGTACTTTTTAGCATCAAAACAAGCCACAGTCGGAGATTAAGTGTACTCTGTGAAGTTTTTGTTGGAACAAAACGTTCCACCAGAAACTTTTGCCCCGCACCAACTGATAGAGTGTGCCACCAGGGAGAAGCATCTCTGTTGGGACGATAAAATATTAAGCACGTATGTTCAGCCCAAATTCAGTACCCTGTTGTATCGTGGGACGATTTAGTCCGACAAAATGGTTACGACTGATTTATTTCCTTTGCGAACATTAGGCAAATTGCAGCCGCGGGTGATTGGGGTATCTTTGCCGCTTTCATAGAGATGTAGAAAGATGATGCAATCGTATGAAAGCCGAAATTTTTGCTGAAACCCGAAGGGATGAATCTCATATAACAATCATCTCAGGTCGACAAGAACGAATAAACGTACTGACCTGACCGACTGAATCAGGAATCAGAATATATTGGCTCAACTGGCAAGTTCCTCGTAGGTAGTCGGGGATTTGTGCCTTGTCGTGTCTTTTCATCATTTCCTGAGCGGAAAGAAAGGAAGGGTGGGCAAAATAATAGCACAAAAACAAAAACAAACAGGTAAGTTAATCTCACAAGCAGTTCAACCACCCCGGTGGCACGGTGATAGTTTCCTGAAACCTCCGTTTGTTGTTGTGGTGGCGTTGTTGTCAACAAATTATTAAGCTACATTCATACTGTTCCTAGGTATGGCGCACATGCATTCAGAAATATGAAAATTTATTAAAAGGTTTTCAATGTTATTCGAATAAATTGCATTTGTTTCGACACAAAGACTGAGCTAAAAATTTAGGTGTAATAAAAAACGAGTAAAAATATCGATTGAAGATGCAGTATGTGATAAGCCTACTCTAACGTTGCGGTGTGATAAGAATCTTCAGGGGTATACAGTATTTTCCAAACTGTAGCTGTATTAGTGTGATTAACGATTTGTTTTGATCCACCTACTATAATTTTCTGATAGGTCGAGGAAAATAGTTGACCTTAATCAGCTGAATTATTTTTGTAATTGAACATGAAGGAGTATTTTATGTCCCCGGCTTTAGTTTAACAGGGGCACAGAGATTTTTAACAACATTACAAATAGGATATGGGATTTTATTCCAATATTTCAATTAGACATGAAATTCTACATAGGATATTGACACTACAATGTTATCTAACATCAGAAAAGCTTTTTCGCATAAGCAATCTAACCTAGCATCTTCAAGATAAGTAAAGATTAGGAAACTGAGTGTATGCGGATGTCCCCAAGGCAGGCCCGTAGCCAGGAGTTTATTTCGGGAGGGGCTTAAAAAATTATTGTATAAAGCTTTTTTATTTCGATTATACAGGTTTTAACCTTATGGTTATTCGCCTCTTTTTGGGTTAGAAAATTTCTTTAGAAAAATTTCTAATCCTACATGTGCGGGATTGATGAACGAACCGTGATGAGCTGCGTAAAAGGTAATCAATTTACCAACTACGCTTTACCCGCCCCTGCATAAAGCTTTTAGTTCTAATTACTTCATATTGTCACTAGAAACTAAACGAAATTTTGAAAAGTTCTTAATGAAAACAAAGCCAAATCTAAGACAATCCATGTTCTTTGTCACAAGAAAGGCTATAGTACATCAACGAATTATTGATGTTTAATTTGATTTTTATTATTTATTTTTATTTACAAGTTACAATTTACTCTCGTTGCAACAATGGATATTCTAGAGTTCTCAGTATTTATGCGCTAACCGAATATGACAATCCTTGACGGTGCTGGAAAACGCAAGGTGTTCTAAGCTACACGTTTAAAAGGTGTAGATGACGCTAAATCGAAATGAGTAGAAAAATATCCATAAAATGTTCGATCGAAGAGAATGTCGAAATTTGCACAAAATCTTCTGATTTAGCAAACGAATTGCAGATGGTTCAACTTCTATTTTCTTGATCTGGCGTCCTGTAACTATTACCAGTTCTAATGCATCATGCTAACATAATTTTTTGGCATAGCCCAGTTAGGAAGGAGGATCTTTGGTGATCAATAGGATCAAAATATATGGGTCATTCCACGTCTGATTTACAATCAAAATTTGAATTCCTTCCAATTTTTTTTCTTGCATTCATTAGTTAAAGTTATTGACACGCATTTTTTATTTTGGCTGAATATGATTTTTTTTTTCAAGTTATTAGTTTTTGAACTTTTGAAGTTTATAACATTGAACATTTTTCAATCACTTATAACTCGGAAACGATTCGATATATGGAAAAAAATATTAAATAAAAAAGTTGTGAGCTTACTGAAAAAATAGCAATTTCTTTTTGTTATACAACTTATGAAATTTGCAATTGTTTGAAACAAATTGAATTTTTTAAAGTTGGACCAATTTTTTACTTATTATTTTCTTTAAATATTAAAAATCATGTTAAAATAATTGTGCAAAAATTTGGGAGTGGATATCAAAATACTTTGCGAGATATTACAATTATAAACTTAAAACAAGGCAATTTTACACCAAACGCCTAGTGAGAGGCCTATTGTAATTGAAATATCTCGTAAAATACTTCGAATTTCTTTCTGAAATTTGTACACAATTTTCTCGATATAATTATAAATTATTTGAAAAAACTAAAAAGATTTTTTTGACTCCACCCTGAAAAAAAAATTGTTACTAATATTTGCATAATACATAAATTATTTAACAAAAACAAATGTTACAAAAAAAATCCGCCGAGATCTTCCGAAAACGCAGCTTTTATTATTTTATGCTTTTTTCCAGAAATCTAATAGTTTCTCAGTTATGAGGGTATGAAAAATGTCCAATTCTATTAAATTTATAAAACTTTTAAAAATCACTATATTACTAAAAGTCGATATTTGTATGTATGTGATTTATGGATTCCCAAACGGCTTAACCAATTGCCGTAAAAATTTATGCATAGTAGGAATTTGTTATGGAGCGTGTTTGTGTGCTATTGGTGGGGATTATCTGCCTACAAGAAGGCGCTTCGGAACAAATTTTGGTTTCCTCCTATTTCGTTGAAAGTCGCATCAACGTGCGATGGGTATTAGCTAGTACTTTATAAAGTTCAAAAACTCATAACTTGAAAAAAAAAAAGTCAAATTCAGCCAAAGTAAAAAAATCGTGTCTATAATTTTCAGCTAGAGTGCAAAAAAATTGAAGGGAACTAAAATTATAGTTGTAAATCGTGGAATGACTCGCATTCTGCAAATTTAAGACTTTTTTTGGGGGTAATCTCATGTTAAAAGCAAATATTTTCTAAAGTCCCCCGAAATCAAATTTATTTTGATTACATAACTATATTAAGAAGATTATGTGAAAACTTCAGAATGGAACTCGAAGTGTTACGAGACATTTCAGTTATAACAGGCCTTTCGCTGGGCGTTTAGTGTAAAATTGCCATGTTTTATGTTTATAATTGTAATATCTCGCAAAGAATTCCACTGCCAAATTTTTACACAATCTTTTTAACACGATTTTAATACTTAAAGAAAATAATAAATAAAAAATTTGGTCCAGCCTTAAAAAAATTCAATTTGTTTCAAGTAATTGCAAATTTCATAAGTTATATAACAAAAAAATTGTGATTTTTTTTGGTAAGATTATTTGAAAACGCAACTTTTTTATTTAATATTTTTTTCCATATATCGAGTCGTTTCCGAGTTATCAGTGATTGAAAAATGTTCAATTTCATAGACTTCAAAAGTTCAAAAGCGAATAACTTGAAAAAAATATAATATTTAGCCAAACCAAAAAATACGTGTCAATTATTTTTAGCTAAAGAATGTAAGAAAACAGTTTGGAAGATGCTTGACGTTTATATTAAGCGCACATTGCTCTAATCTATTACAGAAATTCAATTTGCGTATGATTTAACTAACTTTCTTTATTCAGGCCAATATCTAGCATAAAATGAGTTTTGTTAGATACCATTACTAGCGATAAATGTTAATTTTGGGACAGTTTTTGTACTCAGTTTTCTATGAAACTTCTAATTTTTTATTATACAATTCGTTTACTTGAGTCGGTTCAATGCATTAGCTAAATGAAGCCTTGAGTCTTTAATATATTTCCACGATATAAACAATGAAAATGATAAAACGCTAATGGTTGTCCAACAGATCTCGTGCGATTGACCTGTTTACTGATTGAGAAATATTTTTCATAACCAACCGCGTCTTGGTGGTCGTTCATATCTATCTTGTACACTTCCGTATTATTATCGTGGTAACTGCCATGGACATGGCAGTTCGCGAATATCTGATTTCATTTTTGTTTTGTCCCCTTACGGGCCACCAGTGTCGACTTCCTCAATGATGATGCTGACTGTTAATTTTGAGATACTAGACGCAGTTTTTGCCGTCAATGCAGGGTGCGTGCAGGGTCAGCTAGGACGAAATCCTAGCTGACCCTACCCGTCTAAATCCTAGATGTGTCCTTTATAATAAATTACATTTTTTCCAAATGTGACAGGAATCTTTTAATGGCCACGGTTAAAAGAAGTTAAGTTTGTTTATTGGGGCTTTAACCTCCTGGTCGTTCGCCCGCAGTTCAAGTAAGAGGTATCAGATCTTGTAGACGAACATTGATTTTCTCATCATCCATATATATGAGAATCAACCACGTATTACAAGTTGCAAAATGACTGGTTTCGCCTAGGCTAATTTGTTGAGTAACATAAGTACTGAATGCCTGACAAGGTAGAACTCGTTAAAGGCGATGTTCGTAAGCATAACCTCTATTTTCACCTTCAGCAAATATTTCCCATCATTAAATTCGGTTATGCAAAAATTCCAGAAGTCAATAGCCTCCACGTTTGGCTGGAGCACCACTTCTTGCTTCTACGATTCAATCATCCGACGGATCACCCCAGCAAGAATTAAAGTAACAGTTTCTTTTGTTCTTCCGACGAGTCACACAATATGAAAGGAAGTGTGTTATCAGACTCGGCATACTGAGTACATATCGTGACCGATGTCTTCGGTGGCTCGAAATAGCAATCTTCCTCACCATTCTCCCATTAATTTGTTGAAACCAAACAAGATACAATTTTTTTACGAGTTACCGAAAAACATGTTGCTTCTTAAATTTATTTTTGAAAAGTTTCGGGGGGGGCTTTAGCCCCCTAGCCCCCCCTCTGGCTACGTGCCTGCCCCAAGGAGTTATTATTTGATTCATGCGATCTTGTCGAGGATGGTTCATAGAGGAAATGTAATGATCGTGCAACTAGTCACACATGATGGTGACCCGAAAATATTTAAAATACCACAACCACAAACGAGACATTTTTTGAAAAAAATTAAATCGCCAATTACAGAAATACTAATAACGCTGTTGATAGAACACGATCTAATGAAAAAGTAAGCTTATGCCAATAGTGACATTTGACAGTAGTTACAACAGCAGTCCACTGTTGTAATGAAATTGCGTATGTTTGCTGAGAATTGTGAAAAGTCGGTCGATCGGAATCGATTTCAAACCCCCAGAAAGATTTGTTTACTATCTGTCACTTAAGATGTTTTATCCCTATTATTTGTGCAAAAATCGAATCGTTGGTTAAATCAGAGGGAAGAAATTTGCTTGCAGTAATTGTTTTTCAACAAGTTGTTAAGCTACGTGGAAAGCCAATAAATTTTAAACACGAAACTTATCAATAAAATAATTCACTGTCTCTTCAAATATTGTTGCTCTGCGATTTTATTACCAACCATCATTTTATACATTTATATGAAGTTAAACAATATTCAGTTAGCATAATGACGGATAAAATAATTAATTGTTTAGTAAATATTTATTACGCACAGAGACGATGTCGTACAAAAATAGATATGAACATAGCTTAAACGCATTTCTTGACAGCTAGTAGAACCAAAGAACCAAAATTTTTGGCTTCAAGACAAATGTATGTAGATGACAGCCATGCCACCGAGGTGAGTTCAACTCGCCTGCGAGCAAGCCTAAAGCTCTTTAACACATTGGATAATAAACTTTAGTATGTCTCTGAGTTTCAGTCGTCCAAACATGGTAGCGTCTATGTAAGTAGGGTTACCAAATGGACTGAGAGCAAATTATGGACATCCCTGCCAAATCCATTCTGAATTGAAGCCTGAATCAGTTGTCACTTGAGCCAGAATTCTGAAAAAGTCGTGATTCTGGCTTATTTTCCAGCAGTTGAACTGCGACGTTGAATCTTGATCGAGACAAATTGGAATGGTGTAGTGTCAATATTGAACGAAGATAACCACTTTGGCCAAACCTCATATCGAGCTATCCAACAAATTTGGTTAATTCTGAGTAAAAGAACTTTTGGTTGGAATGAGTCGCAAAGAGTATGCAGGGCAGGAAAATTTCAAAAAATGAATTGATTGCTGTTCGAAGCTTCACGAAGCACCTTCTCAAGCATACCACATGCAATCGATGAGTTTGACACAATCGCTGCGAACATTTAGGGGTAAAACTTATCTCTGCTCGGACGAAGCGAGCTTCCATTCTAGTTCGCTCTTTACAATGTTCGAAAAAGTTCACATTAACCTTAGAAGCACACATCGTCGAACACGAGGTAAGCTCTTGGCTCGTGGTTTTTGCGTTTTTGGAACATTTCCACAGAGTTTCGAAGCGATATTCGGTGAACACATATAAAGCGAATGCCTCGTTTATTTGAGAATCGCGAACATCGAAGTCAAGGAGTTTTTATTCTCAGGTGATACGATCCTCAAAAACGCCGATCAGCCATATTGGTTTTAGAAACGACAGCTAACAACATTGTTTACTAGATCTCTCCATTTGCTTGCTTCGATTTCAGTGGGTAAACAAAGTTGTTGGCTGTCATTTTTCTTCCCCGCAGTCTGCTGCACGCTTACCTCACTCCTCACCTAGTTACTGCCAAAGACGAATCACCTTAGAACTCTAAACACCTTGATCGAAGTTTTATATCGCTTCAAGCATCAGCATCATGAGGCCACCGCGAACATGTTCGCTACGTGACTATCTGTCTTAAAATCATAAACTGTAAATCTTATTTTGAGTATAAATAAAATGGATTATTTTAAGATTATAATTTAGGATTTAGGGATTAGGTGCGTCGCATACCTTACCAATTTATGAGCCACGAGTTTGAATGAGCGTAGTGGTAGTGAAATTCAAATTCTTTTTCTCGGAATACAATTATGTTTACTAGCTACTTTGATTGCAAACTCGTCTTTTCTTCTTCAATCGGAGTATATTTTCCCTGCCAAGGAGTTTAGGTGAAGATGTATAAAGTATGTTTAAGGGGGTAAGGGTTTCAGCGTGAAAAAATGTTTTTTGGTGAAATGACTCTTTTGGATGAAATGATACATTATAATGTACAAAAGTTTTGATCAATTCGCTTCGCCCAAATTTCTAAAAAAAATCGCAAATAGTGTTTTTTAACGCTACAACCATTACCCCTCTCTTAATAATCTCCCTATCTAAAACAAATTCTTCCTAAAAAGAACAATTTTCGGATGGAATCTCACTGCTGACGTCCGAGTTCAGTTAGACGGCGAACTTCAGTTATTTGCATCCACTGAGGGGTAGTTAGGCGTAGTCCGTTGGCCTTTGTTTTCAACTTGTTGCGGTTTCTAACGTTCTTGCGCAACATTCCTAAATCGGCTAGTCATATTCACTCAATAATATGCGATGATTTGTGTGTTAAACGTTATTTTTAATTTTACCAAATGAATTTATTAACAAATACCTACATACTTGAATTTATTATTATTGTCATTAATTGAATTATAATTTCTTGGCATCTGTACCAAACCAAGAGGAAAGTTTCCAAATGATTTTTATAATATTGTTTTATAAGTTTATTGGTTGATTACCTAATCACAAGAGACAAAATATTTATTTTCAAACATTTTCGACAGAATCTGTTCACTTAATAAATGAAGTGTCAAACTTATTACATGTTCCACTTTTATGAAATTTATTTCCTGACTCCTATACATGTGTTTTGTGATAAATAATGAGAAGGATATTCCAACTTGTTTGTATTGTATTTGTTAACTAATTACTGATGGAGAAACGCAAAGAACTTACAAACAATGTTCTAGTGATTTTTTTTGTTGGAAATCCAAAAACAATTCTGAAAAGGACAAAAATTGGTTTATCTTCTCCATGATGTAATGTTCCCTTATTTGACTTTTACTAATAAAAAATAAAAGAAAGAAATCTTTAGGGCCCCCTGTATTTTTTTTTGAATCAGTTATAGCCGAAATGCTTTATGTAAGGGAAATCTCGGAAAATGAGAAGCGAAATAAATAACTCCAAGTAGAATGAAAGTCGTTCTAAACTCGAACTTTTTCGAATACTGTCTTTCCATTATTATTCGCTTTTTTCGCATTCCATATTTTGATATATTATTTTGAAGACTCATATTTAAGATCAATACAATAGTAATTCTTCAAAAGGGCTAATGAGACTTTTGTAAACAAACTTATTTCGCTCATTTTTCCGCTACAGAGTTGAATTTTATGAAAAATACACATGAATCAACATCTTTGCCCTTGGTAAAATCGATTTCAAATGTTTTCTGTGTTGAAATGATAACAAATTAAGAGAAATCAGCAAAACAAAAGTTTGTTCACAAATCTTATTAGCCAAATGTTGATATGGAATAATAAAATCAATCAAGATCAATTTCGATTTTTTTTTAATTTTGCGGTGGTGTAATCCCTTAAGTGGTTGATTTAACGGCTTCTTTCAAAATTTATCGAACCTACTCCCATTCGTTCATTCGTTAGAGTAGTTTGTGTTAAAGAGAGTGTACTAAATTAATAGGAACACTTAAATTTAGGAAGTTATGACCCTCGCTCCACAATACAGTTTGTGACAGAATTGCTCAACTGAAAATTATTAAATGAAATAAATGAAAACAAACATTAGACTATAGCATTTTGTACGCATGCACTTCAGAGGTCCAAGGGTTACAATTTCTGTTCTAGTTCTCGGATCGCCAACACATTTTTTTTCGATTTTTTGGCCCAGTTCTCAAGGGAAATCCAGTTTTTAACTTTTTGCATACATATTGCATTGAATGAAGAACTTAGATAATGTATTCATAAAGTATTAGTAATAATTCGATTGTCCGTTCATTTTAAAAGGCTATTTTCTATAACTTTACAACTGATTTAATTTCACTTTCAAAATTTCTCGAAATATCATGTTCTAAAAGTTCTCAACCGATATAATATTCGAAAACAGTTATAAAAATGTCTCATCACACTGGTAGATGGATTCAAAGCTTTTTTTTTTAAATAAGTGCACGAAAAAACATGCGCCCTTCTAAAACATACTTCTGAATCAATACTGTTAGTCGAAAACAAGATTTACAAAACGACCAGAACTGCCAAATATGAATCGGGAATGGTCGAGTTTATTGACATTCCCTATTTATTTCTAGGATTCATCATACACATCATGACGTTATTTATTTAACTGATAATCGATTTTTTCCTTTGAATGGATATCGATATCTTTATCCTCAAGAAACTGACATAACTGGATCCTCAAGAAACTGACATAGGAACATGACTAAGATAAGCGAGCCACTCAATACGTTGTGTACATTGTGTTTAACTTCATTTTCTTCATTTTGCCCTAATTTATTTCATTTGAAAATTTATCCCCGCCCTGTCACGAAATCTTGATTTTATCCCTACTGGTAATATATCAGTAGGGTATCTTAAATAAACTTGTTACGTCACTTTTCAGTTAACCCCAGCATCCATAAGCTACACATTGTCACAATTATTTTTCACCTATTCCACCCTTAATACAAGGCCTCTGTCTAGAATATACTTTTTTTGCATAACTAGTAGGTAGGTATTTGAATAAAGAAAACTAATATCGTCCGGCGAACATGTTAGCGATGGCCCTCGCGATGCTAAATTGATATAATCCTTCGGTGTTCGCGATTCTGAAATACTTCGAGGTAATATTTTTTCTGTGTTCGCGAACATCGCTTCGAAGCTCCGTGTAACTGTTTCAAAAATATCGATCACACGAACCAAGAGCTTAGCTCGTGTTCGTCGAAAACTACGCAAAAGCTTTTACATATCTTTCCGAACATCAATGAAATGAACAAGAAGCTTCATTTGTTCTCGCCGAAGAGCATGCAAAAGTATCGCCCAAATGTCCGCAATTACGATGGTAAGCGATTGTGATGCGAAGCTTGTGAATACGAACCAGTAACGTAAAGCTTCGCGCTTTGAAAGTATTCGAACATAGGTTCGGTTCGAATATTTCCTGCCCTGAGAGTATGCATTAACAAAAACAATCGCTGGAAGTATTTGAAATTGACAATTGAAATTGATTCTCTTGGAATAGAGTTGATCTGAATAATTTAATACATGGTGATTCGTCATGACGTTTTTATATAGTAATGGAGTAAATCGCGAATTGTTTATTTGTCAATCGAAAGAACATTTTTGCCATTTATCGTTTGAAAATAATTTCTTTCAAATGTTGACCATGTTGGCGCTTGAGGTAATCCATTCGACTGGTCCAATTTTTCATGACGGATTCGAGTATTTCAAGTGGTATCTGGCTAATTACTCGAGTAATGTTGGTTTCCAATGCTTGGGAATGTCACCGCCGTTATGTTTTCTTCAATGCGTGCTGGATGTGGTCGATTTGTTCGCTAATCATCCAATAACGAGAACTGCAACTTTTACTCTATGATTGTATGGCGAATAGTGGAGTCAGTTGGCCGATTATGTCGACCACATTATGGTCGGAGTGCACGAAACACATTTCTCACAGATCGCTGATTTTCGAAATATAGTTGAATAATTTGAAAATGGGGAGCATACTGTGGTGGCAAACAATATTAAACTATAATAACATGACATGCCATGTTAAAAACCATCACCCTGTATATGCCAAGGTTTGAGACTGAAAATAAGGACATTTGAAGTAAAATAAGGACGCTTTCCAAAAACCTCGAAAATAAGGACATGTCCTTTAAAATAAGGACGATTGGTAACCCTAATGTAAGTACGGCAGAAAACTCGAAAAAACAATTGCGCTACAAACTATCTGGGCGCATTTACTCATATGAGCGATAAATGCAATGCCTGATCCCAGGGCCGTCGAGAGCGGCGGCGGGCCCCAAGGCTAGTGTTACTGACGGGCCCTTCTCAACTTACTTATTTGAATCTTGATTAGAGGACTTGTATATATTCATTCATATATCAAACTATGTTGCTGTTGCTAAAATTGCTATGGTTACGAGTTTTTCAATTAGCGGGTTCCCGGGTACTCTTTTGCCCTGTTAAAAATGTACACAATGGTTAACAACCTTATTAGAGGTATATGGAGATAATCCGTGTATTCGCACCACGTTTGTATCATCGCCTTTATATATACAGAGGTACTGACTTCATGTTGCCACATTCAATGATATATTTAATTTTGCGCAATAAACGCTTCTACTTGATTATTAGTCTGAAAAATAATCAGTACACTATGTCCAACTATGAAATTGTAAGGTATAGACATTGATCATCTTTACCTCCATTTGCAAATTTGATATTTTTAACTTCTCCAACAGGTGATTTTAAGGGACCCCTCGAAAAGTAAACAGGAATACAGTTTGACCACAGTACGGCCATTTTCCGCTTTGATCGTCATTCATTTTTATTCACGTTCGACACAGTAGGTTGAAGTAGGGGAGACTGGGGCTAGTTGGCGGGGTTGTTTGGTTTCAATTTTTATCGCCGATTTTTTAAAGTGTTTGATGCACTGTCTCCATTTTTAGAGACAAAAATATGTGACGCGGAAAACCCGCTAACTTACCCCGGCCCCGGGGTAAGTTGGCGGTATGTGAGTATACGCCAAAAACTAAGCAATCAAATGGAGATTCAATTACTTCAAGGGTCCTTTTGGAACGTGCTGAATGTCTTTTCGAGAAAACTGTATATTAACCGACATTTGCTATTATATTTCAGTTTCAATACCCCGGAATTTTGACTTTGACGCGTACTCCCTATACAAAAGAAAATTTTCGAAATTTTTTATGCAATTGGCCGGAATAAATGTCTCCTACATTGGCGAGATACACAAGAAAAAGATTTTCTTACTTTGGAGTGAATTCCAGAAATAAAAATATTTCATGATTTTATTGCACTGTAAATAGTACCGCCAACTTATCCCACGTGCAGCACCGCCAACTTGCCTCAACCGCATATTTTATTAAAAATTATTTAAAAAATTACTTTTGTTTGTGGATAGATGTAATATCTATACGGATGCTCTTTTAACGCGCTATCGAAAAATATAATCATTCGGGAAATAGATTTAAAATCACTCTAAATAACGCAAAGCATTTAAAATTTAGCACATTTACGTGGTATACTCGAAAACACAATATCACCCACAACTTCCACCAAACAAATCGTTTTGCAACAAAAACACATTGGATAACGGGTTTTACCTAACTTGAGGTTCACAAGAAGAGCCAGCGCTATATGTCTAATTGAAACAGAGAAAAAGGTATTCCGCCAACTTACCTCAACCGCCAACTAGCCCCGGGCTCCTCTACGATATTTTGCTTCTGTGGTTTAGACAAAATGATACACGGGTAGATTTATCTGTTGGTAGCGGTGGAGCAGTTTTTAGCTTTTGTTGTTAGCAAGAATAAGGTAGCAAATTCAGCTCGTAATTCTCGTTTAACCCTACAACGGTTTCGTAACTTTTTCTATACGTAAACGGTTTTGTGGGTACATTCGTACCCCAGAATTAAAACCGCTCTAATATGCCTAGTTTTTATTGAATTTATAATTAAATTAGATAGTTTTATTCAAAAATAAGCCAATCAAAGCAGCCTTTTCAAAAATAATCGTGCTTTGCAAATTTTTTATGCACATTTTCATTTTTATACAATTTGTCCTAAAAATACGTCAACATCCCTTTTTAACCTTAATATTGCTATAACTTCGGAAGCTTCTAACCGATTTTTACTATCTATACGGCGTTGTAAATATTATTAAATTGCCTTTTGAACAAATAGTAAATAATTCAAAAAGCGACCAAAAAGTGCATTTATTCCGATGCTTGTTTGAACACCAAATACAAATACAATACAAATAGTAAATATACAGCAATATGCAGTAACGAAGTTAAAATAGGCGATGAAGGAACAGACCAGTGCATTGTACGTTCCAGAACTTGGGCTACAGAAGATGAGGAATTGAGTGGTGCGTAGTACATATTATATACAAATCATATTTTGACATCAAAACCAAAAAATACGATTACGATCCAAGCGCCTTTTCTAGTTACTTTGCTATAGTAGCATTATTAAATCAAATAACAGAGCAGTGTTGAAGCCTATACAATTTCACGCAAGTTACTATGTATCGATATTTTGCTTATAAAAAAGATATAATAAATTTTCCGAATTATATACACATGATAAAACACTAACGTAAACGGTTTTGTGGGGTACATTTGTACCCCAGACAAATTTTAAGCAGGCACTGTTAGGTTATTTAAGTGAAACAAATAGGTTGCACCAGCTTTAATGAAAGTTTAATAATCAAATTGATTTATGATAAAGTTTGCTTGCAGTTAAAATAAACCGTAACGGAATAACAGGGATTGCAAATAGCTCTGGGGTACAAATGTACCCCACAAAACCGTTGTAGGATTAAAAATATAGAACAACCGAGAAAATTTTCTAATCATAGCTTTTATGAAGGTTTTTTTGGAAAGGAATGTGACGTTTTAATGTAGAAGTCGGTTTTAATACGCTGTTGGAATATGCAGTAATAGACAAAAATGACAGAACGCAGTAATAAGGAATTAAACGCAAATAAAACAACTGCGAGTACAGCGGGCAAACGACTGGTAGTACTGGTGACTGAATTGAACTGATTTGATTTCCTTATTTGGCACATAGCAATTGGCTTCTTATGGATATCACAAACATCTCTAGCGACGCCCAAAATTAGTGTTCCATCTTAACACAAAGCATTTTTGGCGAAAAATTATTTTAACGTGCTATAAAAATACAAATATACAAATAAAAATTTATTTCAATTACCGGTTAATTAAGGTCAGTCTACCTTCTCATCCCTCCCGGAGTCCAAGCTAAAATCGTTCGCCATAGATCCCCTGCAAAAACTAGCCCCACTGTGGATAAATTGTGTTGCTATTGTTTTTTTGGAAATGTTCATTGAGACCAGCTATTCGAGAAGTGAAACAATTACTAAAAGTGAAAAAGGTGCTCAATGTGGCAGGAGCTAATATCCTACAATTGCACCATATAAAACATTAATCACAGTCATTCGTTACGCGAAACAACATACAACACGCCAACGAATGCGGCAACGTTAACTAATCCCCGTATATATAGACAACGGCTCTAAACAGGTGCGCTTACACGATTTATCTCTGCCCACTCCTGACATGGCGATAAAAAAAAAGTTTATATCAAGGTACGGAGAAATGGATTTAATAACATTGAGGAACATTTTCCAGGGTAATTCTAATCCTTTTCCTGTGGTGAGAATGCTTGTGAACAAACTAATTCCTTTTTACAAAACCATTTTATGCATATTAACCGAACATGGAACATCTCATCAGACAACACCGGTTATGCACCCAGGGCAGATTCCTATGCGCAAATTCTCCAAAAAACACTGCACCACCTAAACCATTGTACAGAAGTAGCTAAGAAAAGTCCGCCTACTATAACCGCTAACAGCACATCGTTATCTTATGCCAAACCACAAAAAGCTTCAAAACCAAGATTTGTGGATCTTACAGAAACAAATATTCACTCAATAAAATACTCCCAGTGTCTGCAATCCAACAACCGGTACCACCAGAAAAGAAACGAACGCAGAAGAGGACGGATACGTCCGTGTGCTTGCATTTCTGTTTGGCGCTGTTCTCTTCGAAAATACATTGAATTGGCTTCTGAACGTTTTGTAAAGTATTCTGCCAATTCAAACAAAAAACTCGGTTTTGTTGACCTAGTACATAAAGTAGACAACTCCTCTAAGAACGTTTGTTTTAACAAATGTTAAATATATCGTCGGTTGTCACGGTAAAGATGGACACGTCTATCGATACCAGGGCACATGTTAGTGAACTCGGGTGATTCGTAGTTATACTGCCTAAGCTCGACCCTCATTAACAGAAGACAAAGATTAAGCCCGTACGATATTAAGCCTGTTCTAATGACCCTGCCACTTCTAGTTTTCCGATCTGTTTACTTCACATCCTTGCTCTCACTTGAGTACTATGGCTCTAATTTTCATAAATTTCCCTACCCAGTAATCTCTAGCTAATTGAATGTCGTTAAAATGTAAAAAGAAAATGTGACTAACATAGTCGAAATAAAAAAGGAAAAAAGTTAAATATAAAATAAAGCTCTGGTATCCACAATTTCGAATTCTCAAGTTATTAGATTAAAATGTCTTTCAAATTTTTCTCCGCTTTCATCATATGACAATTTAATAGGGTGAATAATTACAAAGAAATTACAATTCTTATTTTTCTTGCTCTTCTATGAATACCAGACGTTTTCACCCATCTTCCGGATAAAAATTCGGGCCCCCAAACGCGACCCGGGCCCCAGGGCAATTGCCCCGGCTGACCCCCCCCTCTCATCGGGCCTGCGCTGATCCTAACACACTAACTATATGCGGTGGTGGGAGTTCGAGGTGAGCTGCGTATAGTGTAATGGACTTACCAGCTGCGCTATTCCCCCCATATGATATAATCTGACCTTAATAGTTGTAAGACGCTGTTTCTGGCTGAAGAGTGCCTCCGTCAATAATGAGGAATGATGGAGTAAGGCGGGTTTAACATCAACTCTACAATGTCGACGATTCATTCAATAATTGTCCTTATACTATAACAAAAGGAAAAATATTTAGCAATATACCAATAAAATCCAACTTGTTAATAGATGACGATTTACAAAAGTTACATTGGTTCGTACAATGTTATTCTCAATTTCTTACTGTTCCTGGTATGATGCAGCTGGAAAAATTCAATTACCAAATTAACAAAAAAACACATATTTTAATCATAACTCAATTACATTTATAGATATATTATGTCGAATCTAAGTGCGTGATTCTAGGTTCATTCATTTTAGATATTCGCATTTTTTGCTGCAGGAATAGAACGATTCTTTGAAATAGTGTCTCTTCATGCGCAAATTTTTTGTGAGGTAGATTTTCGTTACCGTAAAACGGGGTATCTTTGATCACCGGGGTAAGTTTGATCAAGTGAGACTTTTTTCAGTAACGTGCGATAAGATGATTCCCTTTAACAAAATCATTGAAACAAAATACAAATTATTTTCCAAGCATATTCAGCATCTATCGGCAACGATAATTTCGTCATTTAATGTACGTTTTATGAACACAAATTCAAATTTAAAATGATACAACTCTTATGCATCGTTTCAATCTGTTCAAACAATTCCTTGTATATTAATGAAATCAATTAGCTTCAACTAAACTGATCACTTTTTTAGAAACCGTTAATATTTTTGTCCAATTATTCATTTTAAAAATTCGAGATTTTTGTTGTTAACTATTTAATTCCGATTATTTTCCCGAAAAGTTCCATTAAAGTCGACTGTATCCTTCAAAGCAATTTTGTTTTCTTACGAGACGACACAATATCGGGCCATGAAATTGCCTACGGATATGCAATTTACACAACATTTCGAACGTTATCTCTCATTTCGGAACACATATTTTGCTGATCAAAGTTACCCCAAAAACGACGGATGAAAATTTACAGCAAAGTGATTTTATTTTTATAGTAAAGCGAAATAAAATACCCAGCAATTTGAACATTTTCAATCTGTGGGTACCAGTACTTGTTTTAAAAATGCAAACGGTTATATCAACTTAAGTTGAAGAAAGTTATTCGAAAAAATGATCAATGTTCCCCCGTTTTACCTTATATATTCTGGCAGTAGTTTTGTGCTTTTTTATAGTGAACGGCAACCATGTGAGCTGAAATGCACAATTTCCATTCCACACTCTGGCGACGACGAGGACACCGAAGAAGTCATTCACAACTACAAACCAAACGCAGGTGCTGAAAAACACGATTTTTCACCATACCCTTTCCCGGTTTCATGACTTTCACATCATTTGCCACTTCCTCATTTTCTTACCTGAATGACGTCAATGGATTCCATTTATTATTTGTCTCACTAATTTTTAAATAATCTGTAGTATTTATACTCTTCAAAATAAAGTTTACCCGGTGCTTTTCTAGGCGTGTACATTGTTTTATTAATCCTCGAATATCGTACCCCCAGATTTTAAAAACATCGAAAAAAGTACCTTCGCCTTATTGGATGTGTCTTAAAAAATATTCAGCCTGGCATAAAACCGTTATCGCCAAAACGTTGCCAGATGTGTAACCTTTTCAACGAGTGCTTATTTTTCAAACTCAGTGCAAAAATACCATCGCGTGAGCTCACCACAGAAAACTGACCTCACTCTACTCTACACTTCAGGTTTTATAAAGCGCGTGTATTTATTGCCACGATTATTTAACCATTCACCACTTAACTCCAGACTCTTTCGGGCCATCAGACTATATGAAGCGATGAACTCGTTGCCCATTCCTTCCCCAATTCTTAGATTTTCATCAGTGTGGATGGTAGTGATAAAACGGACAGCTTGGTAATTCTATAATCCCTGTTGTAACTGCTGAGCAGCTAAGCGACTCTATTTTAATTTGCAGTTTTGTGTTGGGCAATGTGTCCACATAAGCAAAATCAGCAAAGTTATCAGTTTCCTGCCCCTTAAAAAACCTTCTATTTTAGTCTAACCAACCTAGAAGACTTCCCATTCCCACATTTGTGACGGACGATATCGAAAGACTAAATATTCTTCCAAAATTTAATATCTGCGTAGAAAGCCAATGGAATGTTCTGCATTAACATATTTTAAATAGTTTGAAAACCAGCACTTCAAAACCACAAGCACAAGTACAACTTTATTTATTGAATGGCTAATTACAGAAACACTTAAAATGCGTTTCGATACAACTAGTTCCACCATAAAGTAAACTTTGTCCGATTGACGTGGTTGTCAATTCTCAACAGTTTACAACTGTCCACACCCACGGCTACCGTCTAAAACTTCCCTTTAGCAGGAAAGTTACCAACTACATAACAACACACTCTGCAAGTTTCAACTCGAGGGAAAAACAAATGAAATTGAATTGACCTGCATTTTTGCACGGTCCACCCACCGGAAAGTAAATAACTACGGGCATACCCTGGAATGGTTCCATCATACATCAACCGCCGCAATTTCTCTTGAATTATTATGATAAATCGTGTTTATCGTGGTTTTGGCCACACAATCTTTCCCTCTGCATGTGGATGGTTTTTGGTAGCAGCAAGCAAAAGCAAACGATCCGAAGAAAATTTAGTATCTTCTCATATGCAACGAACATGGCGCCTGGTTTGTCTGCTTTCCAACCGATCCTGCCATAAACCTCTTTGGTATGGAGAGGAAGGAAGAGCACCGAAAAGTTCAATACTCGATTCTCATAGCTAAAAGCGTTCTGTTTTCATGACAAACTTTTTTCTGAATATATATAGAAGTTCTTGCAAAGACGTGTACCATCGATAGTGTGCCGGATTGCTCACCATCGCATCGTCTTGGGAACCAATATTAGTCTTCAGTATACTGTAATCTATCCGGTAATGATGTGAACAAAATGGCACAAAGTCGACGGTATAATTTATTCCTCCGTTGCTTTTGCCGATCACGTAAATGAGATTAGAACCCAATCAGTGAACTTATCACTTATGCTGTTCGGCAATCAGTCAGTAGTTTCTCTGCCATGATAGTGTTTAGCTGTTTCTACTCGTGGCACGACATAGAGCTTCCATTTCAGCTTCTCGTGACGGATAATAAGAAACGAAGACGATCGATCGATTCAATTTATTGTGCATTTTTATAAAAAAAAGTCGCTCACCAGTTTAATGTACCGTACATGTTTGAAGCCATCCTGCATGGTCACAAATGTCCCACGGTTCACTCAACGTAATTTTCATTTAGATAATATTCCTAGGAAATATCACCTAAAATACCTTCAAAGTTTTGATGTATAGCACAAAAATATTTTTGGGGCGACTAGTACTAAAACAATAGCAACGCTGTCATTTTCAACCGATTATCAACTGCTCTGGATAAAAATTAAAGGGTTGTGTACAAGACACGACCGCTGTTACATTGAAAATGTAGCATTAATAACCCTTAAAGGCACAAATCAATTTTTTCATTATATATTCGTCCTAATAAGGACAGTTCGCTAATAACTATGTTTTGGAATACGGGACGAGAATCCATTGAAACAATTCGAACCTTGCCGGTGATTCGTTTCTGCTGCATACACACAGACGAACATTTCTCTTTCGCAGCTCATGTCAAATGAGCACTATGTAACACAAGGCGATCTCTTTTATTAACTTTTTGGTGCAGATGGAAGACCATCCTTTTGTGCGACAAATAAACATATTTTCATCAATCTTTTTAGTGTTGCCTTCGCTTAGTGGCAGGGTTGCCACATTCACTGATTTCTTTGAAGTTTTGGAAGAGCTATCGGGTTGGTAGATTATTTTGAGGAATATTTGCATATATTATGATTCACTGGCACAAATTTAACACAAGTTAATAAAAGGAATTTTCTAATTAAATTCTTTTTCCGTTATATACTTTTCCCAATAAGGACGGTTCGCTAATAACTATGTTTTGGGATACGCAACGAGAATCCTATGGAACGATTTGAGCATTGCATGCACGACATAAACCATCAATTTGCCATCTCTCTTCTGTTCCGCCATCGTCGTTTGAAACTACGATCAAAATCCTTCCAGCGCACACAGACAAACGTTTCCCTTCCGTAGCTCATGAACAAATGAAAGATCTAACAGCTATCCTACAAGCAACAATAGCGATAATCCAACTGGTTCTGTCAGCAGAGCAGACATGGCAATGAAGCAATTCGATCAAAAACATATCCTTTTATATCAAGCGATGAATTCTGTAGGACGCTTATGAATATCGAGATGAGGTCCGTGTTAGGGAAAGTCTTGCGGAGATTTGTGAAAATTGTATATGGTTTTCCTATTTACATATACAATTTTCACATATTTACGGATTTTTCAATAGTGTGCTAATAAAATACACAGATAAATTTGATAGCATTTTGTTACTGGTAATTTTCAGAATCGATTGGTGTTCGAATCATGAAAATCCATCAAGAATTAACTAAACGTAAGCGAAAATTTTGTCTGTTTTCTTACATTTTCCCAATGTTTTTACAATAATTCGGATTTTTCAATAGTGTACAGTAGAAATACCAATTTGTAGTTGCAACCAGTTTTTAAGTTGGACTTCCCTGAATCTATTAGTATTTAAATGACGCAAATCCGTCAACAATTAACAGCGCCACAGTCGCTTAAAATTATGCCACATTTTCGTGACACAGTTTGAAATCAGATTTTAGTTCTACACCTAGCCCCAGCCCCATATAGTAGAGTAAAGCATTTTTAGTGCCAAAACCATCTTTGCTCTGTTCCAAGATACCTCCCTACCTACCGTCAAAAATTCAAGTTGGACACTTTGAAGGAAAAAAAGTTATTTGAAAAAAACTTTTTCTTGTCAAAGCTGATTTTTTTTCTCAGAGTATTTTTATCGAAAAGTAAAGCAATCAAAGTCATTATCATCTCAGAATCCAATTTCTTAACTGCATGCAAAAAGTATCAGTAACGAATTTGGTATATCATCTGAACTGGAACGAGGCCGAAGGGATTCGTTTAACGAAGATCTGGTACTAGAACACGTAGCGCACGACCAGACAACATGTTTAATATCGCGATAACCGCCACCACAAGCGCAGATACTGCTCTCCACGACCCCAATACGCCGGAGATGGTTCTTCTACGCATAAAGATTGTACATGACCCGAGATATCACCCAAATGAAGTCATGACCCTCATCCATTCTCTTGGACCAAGATTTGTTAATACCTTCGGGATTCCTGAACTTCCATCGCTCAACGAAATTTGTCAATTTTCGAGTGTCCTCTGAGAAGAAATATTTGAAAACTCGGTTAAGCTACGCGATTTTTCATAAATATCACCTTCTAATGCCTAAATGTCCACCTTCTCATTATCATTCTAATCCAAGTGTTCGCCTTCTCATTACCTGGAATGGAGCACTGCGAATGAACTCAAACTAAGGTAATCTGCTATGATTTTTCAGATAAAGTTTTCGAAAGCTCCCATGTTTTCTCCAGGAAATACAAAAGCAGGAAGAGCAGATTCGGCGAAAGGTGTGAAATGAGGTTGGTGGAAAATAAGTTGTTTTCTTACACTCCTTGATTTTTCCTGAACGCAATTGCTTGCGAACCAGAATTTTCACTGGCCAAAGCAAAGGGTTCTTGAAGGAGCGAACGCCATACTTCGCAATTAAGGCCCCTGTTGGAGACTACACATCAATCTCTACTTCCCGGACAGGAACATAGATACGATACTTATTCGTACACGGCCAAGTGGTATTTAGTTAAATCTCGCATATATCGATGATGTTAAATGGCTTATCTTTGCCCTCATTCAAGTTTGTTATGAATATATACCAAATTCGTTACTGATACTTTTTGCATGTATCAGGTAACTAGCAGTTGGGAAATTGGATTCTGAGATGATTATGACTTTCATTGGTTTAGTTTTCGATAAAAATACACTGAAAAAATCAGCTTGGACAAGGAAATGTTATTTTCAAATAACTTTTTTTGCACGTTCCGTTCCAGGTGTATTTTTTATGTGATTGGTTTGAGCTCTTCTCCCATCTCTCCACAATCTTTACTCTCTGGCTGACTTCCCATAAACATCGACAAGTTTGTACCTGTGTACAAAATTTCGTGTACGTGTTCAACCTGAAACACGCTTGGTGTGGATGTACATGTTCACCCCGAACATCGAACCCAAGCGAACGGTGTGCAAACTCTAGTTCAAACATCCGTGCACGCACACGAGAGCGATTCGCACAAGGCAAAAAGAGTCAACGCTAGTGATGATGAGAGTGAGAGAGAGAAAACTGCTGCAACGAACCTATGTGCACGAATACTGTGATCGTATATGGGGCTCGAGTGGGCACGCGAACATGTTCATGCGTTTTGGCACGAAACAGCGTGTTTGAGTTTGTACACGAAGTGCTCTCTTCCATAGTACTATTAGACCAACACACTTGGGCATTTCATTTCGCTTCTTTCGTTTGGTTTGTTAGTATATTAGAGCATGTGTGACTGTGTGCAACTCTTTACTATCTTTTTCATGCGTTATGCCAGCAAGGAAAAATAAAACACTACCATGAAACGTGCTCAGCCGAAATATTGCTGTAAGTTTTTTCATCTTCTTTGTACGAAGCCACTCGGCATCTCACTCACTCATATTATAACATCACACGCGTCGTCATCGTATGACCTAAAGATAGTAGGAAATAACTTGTTTTTCTCTATTTCGGATATTGAAATCTCACACATTTCGACTCAATATAAAGGTACAAATTCTTCACATCACGCCACTGTGTATAAAATCCACTCTTAATATAAAAATGCGGGCACAATCACAAGCACGATCGCAACCACGCGAATAAACTAACGAACTGATACGCCACCGACAGCCAGCCAAAAACAAATACTGGACAAACGATATTCCACAGGATCCCCAAACCAATAGCTAACACACCTGGGGAAGTAATAAAGAAAAAAGAGCAAGGGACTGAAAGGTGAAGAATATTTGTCAATATTGAAAGCCATAGTACTCAAGGGAGAGCAAGGAATTGAAGGAAGAAAGTCTAGAAAAGCGTGGAATAGGTTCAAATGAGCGACCTTAACCCTTTGTCTTCTACCGCAGTTGTCAGGTGATTCGCATTTCAAATGCCAAAATTTTGCATGATGACAAAAGTTAACTACAAAAGTTAATATCGTAAACCGGGGTGACTTTGATCATCGGGGTGACTTTGATCACTCGAAACTTTTTTCCAAGATCGCTTATTAAACCAGAATAGTCTACCGAATTATTTTAATTTGAATTGATTTTTACTTTAAACTTCTAAAATACTGATTTGTTATACTTTTTGGGCATATTGTTCGGTTTTTGGGCACAAAAACTACAAAAAACTGAAGTTTGACTTTACCTTATTTTTACGAAGCTTCGTAAAGTATCTATATTTTATAAAACAAATAAATCTCAAATTTGAGTAAAAGTAATAAATTACAAGCGAATTGTTATTTGCCTTTAGATTGGGATGTGCCAAATTTAGCTTTAAGAATTTGTTTATTTTAAATACATTTTTTGTGAAACTAGTTGTCAATTATTTCAAATTATTTTAAGCTAAAATTCGCAATATTTTTTATTGTTCAATATTCCAACGTGTTAAAATGGATGAAACTTTTTGCACATTGATAAAGCACTGAAAAAAAACAATTTTAGCAGTTTCAAAGGTTTTCAGAACCTTTTATTCTAGTTGGACACAACTTATGCGAATTTTGATTACTCTAATTTTACAGTACATTGAAATACTTTGTATAATGCCAAGTAACATCTATTTAACAACGAATATCTTTCCAAAATTAGTTTAAACAAACATTTGAATGAAAAACATTAACATCAATAATGTGAACATGCAAGTTATCAAAGTCACCCCGGAATACGAAAACAGACTTCAACTTATAATCATTTTTTAAAAAAATAGCTTTAAGTGGACAATTTTAGGTAAAACCATCCAATCTTGTTCTCCATACATCAGTACAAGGTTTAAAAAGATTAAACTTGAAAAAATGTGTTGCGTCTAAAAATATGTAATGATTACTTCGAAAAGTGATCAATGTCATCCCGGTTTACGGTACCAATTGAATGTGGGACACATATTTCATTTAAATTGCAAACAAACAAACAAGATGCACCAGAGTTTCCAAACTTTTAGAAACATAAGCTGTAAAACAAGTGCTGACATTTTGGCGCAGTTTGTTTGAATAGCAAATAGGTTTTTCTGAAAACTTAGGGTGAACCTATAAATGTGGGACACACTGTATTATTCCAGAACCTGTGTAGATAGCGCACATGTTGGTTGAATTTCGTTCATTCGAGAAGGATAGTCTCTTGTGCTCTGAGTATGCATCATGGAAGTTTAGTGTTGGTTTTGATATCGACATAACCTCCAATTCCGCCGTCGGTGAACACTCCACCGGAGTAGAGTAGATCCACCGCCGGAGATCAATTGAGTAGTAGGCGATGCATCCGAGAGGAATATAGCGAAAACTAAAGTAGAATCGGTACAGGGAGAACTTTTTTCATCACGGAAGTCTCCGTTGGCGTAAGCTGGATTCACCGCCGGGGACTAGACTAAGTAGACCGCGCTGAGACACCACCAGTCATGGTGAATCGGATGCCCTGCTCCACCGGAATCGCCGAACTGAACTTGGCACCTGGCTAGTCGGCTCAGTTTTGAGAGAACTTCTCTCGCCGGAGAATTCTCCGTAGAAGTAGGCTAGATTCACCGACGGGGACTAAAACGAGTAGTTCTCGAACAAATCGGGAGCTTAAAGGACTTACGGTGCTGAATGGAACTGGACAGGGTGCCAAAATGTTCATAAAGTTGTGGTGATGAATGGCACAAAAGAGCCGAAGGGTTCAGTAAATTAGACAATTACAGGAGACAGAAGATAAATGACTAATGGTATCAGGAGCTAAACGGATCACTGCACAGATGAGTATCCGTATCAAAAAGCTGGCCGAAAGTATTAATATACTTTGTTCTACGAAAACGATCCAGTAATTTATTTATTTATTTATTTATAGTTAATATCAACAGAAACAGTGGGGTCCTAATGATAATTTATTAATCTATTTAAAAAGTCAGATTGTAATCTGCTACGTGGAATGTGAAAGTCGAGCTCGGATGACACTCTGTTGAAAGTCCGCTGCAAACCAATTAACTCCATAGTTAGTCCGGCGAAGAGGTAATCGGAGGAATATATTATTGCGAAGGGAACGGGGACGAACGTTCATATTTATCGCACTAAGAAGTTCGGGACAGTCGATTCGATCGTGCAAAATATCCAAAATCGTCATAGCACGGGATAGGTTCCGCCGCACTTGCAATGTGTCTAGTCCAATAAGCAAACCACGACTTTCGTAACTTGGCAGCTGGTGAGGGTTGTGCCAAGGCAATCGACGAAGGGCAAACCTAACAAATCTGCGCTGTACTGTCTCAATTCGATGAACACCGTTGAGATAATGAGGATTCCACACAACTGAACAGTATTCCAGTGTTGAACGAACGAGTGAGCAGTAAAGAGATTTCAAGCAAAAGATATCTGAAAAGTGCTTAGATATCCTCATAATGAACCCCAAGCAGCGTGATGCCTTTGCGATAATATAGCTGATATGCTGCTTAAACGTCAATTGTTCATCGAGAAAAACTCCAAGATCTTTGACACAATTCGCTCTGTCAATCGTGAATTCTGTTAGATTGTATTCGAAACGAATTGGCGTTTTTTTCTGGAGAACGTAATGACCGTGCATTTCTTGAGATTTAGGGTCATTCGGTTGATTTCGCACCATTCCGCAAAGGTTACCAGTTGGCGTTGAAGGAAAGCTGCATCATTAGTATTCCGGATTCTGTGGTATAACTTGAGGTCGTCTGCGAAAGACAACCGTGGTCCTCCTAAACAAAAGATGACGTCGTTGAAATACAAAAGAAAAATCAATGGACCGAGATGGCTGCCTTGCGGAATGCCAGATGAAGCGAAGAACTCTTCGGATACACAATCACCTATCTGGACTGCCAGACGACTTGTGAAATGCAGCTGAAAGGTCCGTGTAAATAACGTCAGTTTGAAAGCCTTCAGACATGGCATCTATGTTGTGAACGACAGAAGATTCGTAGATGTTGAACGTTTCGGCATAAATCCATGCTGAGTCTCGGAAATATACTGTTTGCAGTGGCTGAAGATGGGTTCCAGCACAGTCATTTCAAACAGCTTAGGAACTGCGCTTAGCTTTGTAATACCGCGGTAGTTGTCGACTTCCTTCTTATCGCCTTTTTTGTGAACTGGAAACATGAAGGAGGATTTCCAGAGTTCGGGAAATACTCCGGTTTTTAGCGACAGTTGAAACAGATGGCAAAGAGGTTCAATTAGACCGGCAGAGCCTTTTTAAAGAATAATAGTTGGTACACCATCTGGGCCTGTCGAGGTTAAGGCCTTCAATTTGCCAATCGCAAGTTGTACATATTATTGTAGATATTGATAGAGCTCAAAGATTGGTATGATTGAGGTACAATGAGTGCCGCGCTTGAAACCTGGGTCGGTGCCAGTTTCTCGTTGGAGAAAACACTCGCGAACTTTTCAGAGAATAGTTGGCAAATTTCCTGTGAACTAGAGCTCGTACGCCCTCCATAGCTCATCGTTGAAGGCAACCCGGATTCCTTTCTTTGCTCGTTTACATGCTTCCAGAATATTTTTGGTTCGGACTTCAACTTACGTTGCACGTTTCGCAAGTAATCGGCATGGCAACGCTTCGATGTCTTTTTATAGACTTGGTTAACATGCACATAGTGTTGTCGCTGCACGTAGTCCCCAAACTTGGATTACTTCTTCAGAGCGGCTCTTTTAATTATTTTTAATCGTCTTAACTCGGCGGTTTGCCCCAAGGGGTGCTTAGATTGCAGGGCGCTTCTTTTGGGTACATAGCGATCGATAGCATAGCTCATAACATTGGAGAAGGTCTGGACTGCAACGTTGACATCATCATTGTCGAGAATTTCTTTCCAGTGGATATTCGACAGGAAGTCAATAATGCTATTAGAGTCGGCTTTTCTAAAGTTATAGCTGACGGTGTCAGAAACATTGCAGTCATGCTTCACAGGAAACGCTTCAAGCACTATATGCAGGGGAGGCTGGTGTCTAACAATCTTTACCAGGGGGAACGGTGCTGCGGTAATTTTTGGCGCGTAGTCAGATTTGCTCGAGAAGCAGAGATCGAGGCTTCTGTTGTTCTCATTCACCACATTATTCGTTTGGCGCAACAGATTTAGACTGTAGCAGTTAAGCAAACTAATGATGCCAGCATGAAAAGATGACAGTTCGGGATCTTCGAACATAAATCCATCTGAAGCAGAGTGCCATTTTAACCCGAAGAAGTTGAAATCACCAACAATCAGGATCTCGTCGACCGGGGCTTGCTTTAGCAGAGATCCGTTCCAATGATTCGGTGTGTGCATCTATCAATGTCAGATCGCGAGTGCGGTCCGGTGGAAACTAAACCACACAGAGAAAAAGTACGTAGCCAGCCAGTTTGATTCGCCCCTACACCTGCTCGACACAGACCCTCGAAATATCCTCAATCAGTTGCGCTTTCAATCGACGATGGACAGCCACAAGTACCCCGCCACCGGTAGCCTTGAGACTGTGGCGTGAGCTGCGATCAGTACGGAAAACATCGTAGCTGGCGCCGGATGCTTGCGCTGACAGAGTGCTATCGCTAAGCCACGTCTCTGTGACGGCGATAATATCGAAGCACTCATCCGAACTTGCTACTAAATAATCATCGATTGCTGCATTCATACCGCCAGTATTCAGTTAATACATTTGTAGGTTTGAATGCTGCGATTGACTGGAAACGAGAAGCTGATCAGTGCTTGCTTTACCAAAAACCAGTACTTGCCGTTGGTATCGATTTGGAAGACCCCTTCACCACTCTTGCACACAGGACCGGGACGACTGACGAACGCTGGCTGCAATGGCTCGACTGTGTAGAAAGTAGACTAATTGTTTAAAAATATTGAAAAAGCAGTCAATTCTAAAATTGCATAAATAAGTGGTATGAAACTGAATAATATATCGTTTTGTAAAATGCCTTTTAAACACAAAATGGCAGAAAGTGGCAGCAATTTTGCTCTTGATTCACTTACTGGAACACTAATTTATTTAATGGTATTGAAATTCGAGTTGAGAAATGGTGAGAACATAAGTAAATATCACTTTATAATATCAACATATTTGGGAAATATTGTACAATATATTCAGCTCAATTATAACTGTCATATTCATTGATATATGCGGTTAATTTCGATTAGCGAATGTACATAGGGTAGACGAGCCCTTATTCATCTCATTAGTCGGGATGTCACACTATTTCGTTGATAACTCGACTTAGAGTGGCTAGATTGCACTTAAATAGGTATTATTATCTTTACTTCGTTCCTAAGAAGCAGTACAGTTAAAATTTTTACTCGAAAAATCTAAAATGCTCTCGCGCTAGAGCGAAGCGAAAAGTCGAGTACAACGTATGCTTATTCATCATACCATTTGAGCTAATGCGTTGAATAGAGATAGCAGATACTGCTCTAACTAATGTGTTCAAATGGGTGGGATGAACAGAGGAGCTAAGATGAATTAGGGAGCAGTAACCCTACCAATGGATTTAGCAGATACTTTAGGACTAGCCGATAGATAATACTGGTTCTTGGAGAAATGAAGGTAAATATCTGAAGTAACTTTTTTGACGAGAATTAATCGCTTTTATTTTATTTTAACTCTGACGGCTACTGCTGGATGCAAATTACATAAATAAATCAAACAAGACATCCAAATTGTGTAGTGGCTATCCAGGAAACCAGTCATGTATGATTAGCTTAGTATGAGTTTGAAGTTTTCGCTTTTGGCCAGCTTTTTGGGTCAAATACTCTGTGCACTGGAACCAAATGGAATGCAAGAGAAGAGTCGAGAATTAAATGCCTCAAAGAGTGAGTCGTTTCATGCAGCGAATGTGGCTTCGAGATAGCTGCAGGAATCTTACGAACAAAAGAACGAGATGCCACGAATACCCTACGAGTTTTAGTGTAAGGAGTGTTTTTAGTGGTTAGACACGAAAATAAGTCCCACACACTACCGATACCCTACGGGCTAGACTATAATTTAAAAAAAACACACGCACACAAAATCAATATTGGATGGATTATTCAGGCAGACATAATTAAACAATTAGGCCAGTGAAATAAGATTAGCAAATCTAAATTGTCTGAATCTAAACAACATAATTGTATCCAACCAATTAGCCGGTAGCGTAGCAGCTTCTTCCACTTAATTTGAGTTGTTATTTTCAGTTTATAGCTTCAGTCTGAAACAGACCAACACTATGAAAATCGATCATTATATACAGCATAGCAACCCACGTTTACCTAGCAAACTAATTTGACTGTCTAATTATTTCCGGGTGAAGCATTTACCATTCTAGTGTGACACACCAATTCGCAAGCAAATTTTTTAAATCGGTCAGTAAACTCTGAATTGACAATACGAAGATTACGTATTTGGAGTTCCAAAAAAATCCATCAGGTAATACGTCAAAAATTGAAAGTGGCCACCCTATAGCACCATCCACTTTCGAACGTTTTTAACAATTATCCGCGGAAGCAGTTGTTTGCGTTCCGCTTAATTTCTGTCATAATTACCATCATCATCATCGCGATGTTTGTTTTTCTTCATCATAATAACACGCAACACAGCAGGCGGGATGAGATGCTGCTCCAGCTTCGCACGCTTTGTGGGAGTGGCTTGGAACTCCCATTCCCACTCCCACACTATCAACTGGGCGTAACACCATTCTCGCAAATTTCTGGGCCCCATTTGCGGAAATGATGGCGTATCTTTGCCGTTGCTTCGAATCACTTAATTCTCCGCTTGGAGTGTAAATATTGACCTCGTGTCAATAGTGCCGTTTTTGAGAATGGTAGAATTGAAAGTCAACACAGAAAAGTTCAGCGTGAACGACAATAGTCTAAAACTTTTCTACATTAATCACTGCCTTTTGACGGTAACAGTACACGGGCACTGTTGTTTGCAATTCTTGTAAAAGGATGAAAGTCAATGAAAAGCTAAAACTAGCAAGATTCAATTACAATTTCAAAAAGTTTAAAGGTAACAGAAAAGAAAAAGCGAAAAAAACTTTCCAATCCTTGCAAAAGAAGCACGGTTTTAATTAATCTAAGTTGTCAGCAGCTTGTCTTGAAACACCCTTTAGGTAACGCAAGTACTTTTTGAACTACTTTCCCTTGATTAATGTGTTGGTGTCCTTTACTCTCCATGCAGCAAGAAGCTGTTGGTAAGTATTATCAAGTAAAAATAGATCGATCCATCCTCTGTTTATGACTATAACTTGTATCACCAGCTTCAAAGAATACACGTGCTTCAATTGGAGAACTACTGTCGAGTATTTGAATCAATCTAAATTTAATGACAAATGATTTCTTGGAAACTCACTGCATTTTTAATTGCAATACGCTCAGCTTCTTTTAATACTTCTGCTAGTGTTTCGATCTGAAGTATTTGCAAACAACAAAAAATTCAATGCAGCTTTGAAGTGAATTCAATTTGTCCTATATGTACCCCCCGATATAGAAAATTGCTTAGCTATGGCAGAACACGATTTCATTGCTGCGTTCTGTTTACTCCTCTCTGGTATGATAACTAATCTCATCTAAAGATAAATTAAATCGCTTGTTTTGGTCTCAAAATTCCTAAGAGTGACACTCACAATAATTGTTCAGATACCTGCCAACATCAGTTATGTGTGATAACTACACGTTAGCTACAGGGTGATTATTACATTAAGGAGTATTGTCTGGTTGATGCTCGCATCACCAATCTAGCGCCGATTTGTGCCAGATCCGATACAGGCTCTTAGAGCTGCTGATGAGACTGTAATTAAATTATGCACATATATAGGCATAATTCTACAACTATACATACATACATGAATACGCATTATGAGTCTCTATCTAGGCAAAACATCCAAGCCCGACAGAGTGCCACCATCCGATCAACGTGTTTCTCTTCCCCTTACCAGGATCACAGGTTGAACGTGCAGCTCCTGCAAAGCGAACCATTAGAGTGCCATGCGGTGGAATTATCCGATGCAGTGAGAAAATGGAATACGGGAAGGATAACGAAGCAAACTTCATTTTCTCCGTCCTACATGATTTTCTACTAATTAAACGGAAAGACTTTAATTTAAATTTAATGACTCTGATACACGAGAGCATCTCACCGCGTTCACCTGGTGAAGGTTTCCGTTGGAAAGCAGCGCAGTGCAACGCATTCCGGAACGCAGTCGCTGTTGTTGGTCTACTGTATTTACCAACGTATAAACAGAACGAACGCTCTTCTGATAATATTCTAACAGCACTGCCGGTGGTCGGTGGTTTGGTTGTGGAGGTTTGTAAGAGGATAGTGATGAAATTGACATATCACAGTAGGTGTACTAGTATTGTCAAATTTCTTTCGCAGCTGCTAACCAGTTTTAATTAAAATATCTCAAATTTAGACTTAGAGGGAACCAGTGCACAGTGGTCCAGAATACGAATTTAGCAGAAATTTTAACTTTTTGCTAAAATTAAATGACTTAGCCTCACAACATGTTTGGCAACGTTGTTGTACTTTGCAAGGCCCTTCTTTTTGTTTAAACCGATGCTAGGGTGGTTCTAAATTTAGCAATATTTAAAAAAGAACTTTTCAACGGTTTGAAATAGAGCTTTTCTGTCTTCGACGAAGCTGTAGAGCAACACATTTTAGACAAATTTGCTGAAGACATGCAAGCTTTTATATTTTCCATTGCACGAGAAATTCAAATGTAGGGGGGGGGGGGGCTTTAGGGTGTTCCTTAAAAAAACGGTTTTATTTCTATAACTTTCGAAGTTTTTATTTTACGCTAAAGTACCCTTTAGACAACTTGAAGATTATTTTAGGGCGCATAATTTGCTTTAAAACACCAATTATTTAACTTTTTTTGTTTTACAGTTATAAGAACTTTTATATAAAAAATATAACTTCTTCTATAAGAATTATCTTCGATTCGGGCACTGAACATTAAATACTGTTGCTTTCGTATGAAATAGCATGCTTTGTAGTAGAGATCACCAAAAATGTCAGATACGATACTTTTTATATCTTGCAATATTTACTCAAAAATTATCTATTTTTAGTAAAAAGTATATATAACTTTCTAACGAGCGAAGCTAGAGTTTCAATATATTAAGCCAAATTGTTCTCCTCCAAAATATCAGAAAGTATTTCCTAATGAAAAATCAAAACTGCAAAAGTTTTACAAAGAAAACCATTTTTTAAGAAACACCCTAATTTTTTTTGGCAAATTTCCTGTAAAATGAAAAGTAAACGACATAGAGTTTCAGTGTCTTCGACAATGTTTTTTTAAAATTTCATTTTCTTCAAATTTCTGGAACTCTATCTCAAACCATTAAAAAGTTAATTTTATGATTTTAAAAAAATTTGAACCGCTATTTAAAATAACAGAAAAGTATTGTAAAGTGCAATATTTTATTATGAAAACGAAACTACATTTTTATATTGTTCACCGTGAAAGTAATTTAAACATATTACAAAGAGTCAATTCATGAAAAACCAATTTTTTAATATAACTTTTTCAGTTTTCATTTTTTCCAACCTATCCTTCAGATGTTTTTCAGAGTTTTTGAAGACAAACATTTATTTCTAATACATCAAAACTCTAGCTTTTATTGTTCAGAAGATATAAGCACTTAATAATTCAAAAATAGATTTTGTTAACCGTTATGTATCCGACGCGGAACCCGGGTACCTTTTTAGGTTTCAATTAATGAAATTCCTTTGTTTTAGCCATGGCTGGAAATTGAAACTTTGTGACATCTTAGAACTTCACTAAGTCAAGCTTTTGAATTAATAATATATTTGATATAGTAAGGGGGGAGTTAGGAGCGGCTCCTGATTTTTTTTACTACGTAACAGGCCGACGTGGGTACCCACAAAACTGAAATGCCAATAACTAAGGTAATTTCCAACCAATTTTGATGCTTTTGGGTGTTTTGGATTCAGGAACTCATCCGCTTTTGGACTTGGTAAAAATGAATCGGGTTACTTCATTCGGTTCCCGGGAATCCGGATTTCCGGAAGCAGGTTCCAGTACTGTGATACTATTTGTGAACTTCAATGGAATACTAGCAATATGGGTATCAATATTCTTGGAATTGCATCAGTAGACTGTATCTCGTGGCTTTGGAACCATCGGGTGATTTGACCCCGGAACGGACATTCCAGAGCAGGTTCCCGTGGGGCCGTGAGTGGCCATTCCATTCCAATTCCAATTTTTAAATTGCCATAGAGTCAATGAAACAATAAATAACAAACTTCCGAGACAATTTGAAGAGTTTTGATACTCATTTTGCTTGGAGATTATTAAAATTTACAAATCATACCCTAGTACTGGAACATTACCGCGACAAATCCGGATTACCAAGCACCAGATCCATTTATCCGATTTTTACATTTTTACGATCATTTTTACAAATCAAAAAGTGGACGAGTTCCTGATTCCAAAAAATCTAAAAGCGTCCAAATCGGATAAAGGAACCCATAGTTATGAGCATTTCAATTTGTGGGTCCCGGGTACCCTCGTTGGCCTGTTAAAGGTGTTTTTTGTTGGACACATAACAGTTAAATCAATTTTATAAAATTTAAAAAAATATCGTATTCGCCATTTTTTGCTCAATTATAACTCTAATCATGACCTTATTTATAGTTCAAAAAGAACTATCTTTTATTTGCCCCAAATGAGTGATATTGTTATTCCAAACAATACCATTTTTGGCGAAAAAATGCTCATAACTTTTCAATGGAAATAGCTAGATATATGGTGCCATGAAACAGATTGTTCGCTTTGAAACAATGTTAAAGTTGTCTGAAGACTACTTTAGTTTTAAATGAATACAGCAAAAGTAATTGGAATAAAACTATATTTCGAAGAAACACCCTAAACTCTGGATTTAAATTTGTCGTAAAATAAAAAGTATGACAGATGGAGCTTACATGTCTTCAGCAAACTTTCCCAAAATTTGTCGTTCTACAACTTCGCTGAAGGCCGTTTGACTCTAGCTAGAATGATTAAAAAGTTAATTTTTTGATCTTGGTAAAATTAGAACCACCCAAACCGTTGTTTTAACAAAAAGAGGGGGCTCAAAAACTACGACAACTTTTCCAAAGACTTAATAAGGCTAAGTTGTTTAGTTTTAGTAAAATCTCAAAATTCCTGCTAAATTTGCATTCTGGACCACTGTGCAGTGGCGTAGTAGCGGGTGGTGTCGAGTTGACAAAACACTCCCGAAAATATTCTACGTATAAAAAAATGTAATATGTTCGTCAAAAATGTGCATAACATTTGAAATAAAATTCTCTAAGTTCCTTTTGAAAAAGTTATCTTCTAAGAATTTTTTATAAGCTACGTATCCCGATCAGAAACACATAACAAGAATATTTCAAAACTATATCTCTCGTTGTTACTTGTTATAATTTCCTGTTATTTTAACTACTAACGAGACCAAATTTATAACACAATTGGTTACGAAAATTGCATTCTGTTACAATCTTGTTATTTCATTCTGATCGGGATAGCTTATGAGGCAGACCTCGGCACCTACCGTTATGCACGTTGGGTAGGCTTGTTACACTATCGTGGCTAATTGGTTCACTAAATGGACATCGGAACCGAGAGAAATTCCACTACCGCTGATGGAAACGGATATCGATATCGGGAGAAATCCCGCTGCCAAGGAACTCTCAGTCGCTAAAAGGTTAGTTTATCTCCGGGGACTATCCGAGTAGATCGCAACGAAGCTGGAATTTAAATAGCTCACGGAAAGCGGAGCTAAACGGCGTAGGGAATCAGAAGCTAAATGGCCTACGGTAATTTACCGCTGAAGAATACGACGTTGTTTAGAATAAAGTTGATGTTTGTTTAGATGATTTTTGGAAAATTTACTAAAAGAAGTCTCATATAAGCTCAAATATATCCCGATTTCACGGTAAAATATTTTCGGAAAAAATGTTCTCGCATTTCACTAGCTACATCGTGATTAATGGCAGTTTCCATGTCAGTTATTGTCGCCGAGAGAAATCTGGAACTGAGGTTTTTTTTATTCATTTCGTTTATTTGATAGGCACAAATGCTTGGCGGTGCCAAATGCTTATGTTTTTACATTTTGGATATCTTAAAACTAGGAGGTTACAATGTTGAAATATTTTTTTACAAAGGAAAAAAAAATTTACAGCTATCTTAAGACTAGAAATAAGATTCAATATACAAGAGAGGGCCAAAAGATTTTTTTATGAAAAAATTTAAAACAAGGGATTCACTTTGATATACAAGAGGGGGAGTAATAGTATTTTACGAAATATTTTACGGTTATCTTAAAACTAACAATATAGTTTAGTACACAAAAGGGGGAACAAATATTTATGAGAAACTTCACAGAAATCTTAAAACTAGGGATTCAATTCTATTTACAAGATGGAGGACAAGAATTTCAATAAAGAGTAAAAATTATAGCTATCTTAAAACTAGGAATACAGAACACTAATTTGAATTTTTTAACTAAAACTTATGCTTGGTCAAGATATTCAGAGGGTGGCTTATTTCCGCATCAGTGTAGCAGCAGTTGTATCAAGGACAGGGGAGAGACAGGGATAGAAGAGCAAAACTTGCAACTTTCGCTCGAACGGGGGGGGGGGGGAAGGGGGATCAGCGAAACAAATTTGCGCCTCAGTCTAGTAAGTCGTCGAGTACCGGATTGGTGGATGGTATTCTTCGGACCCGCGGGGAATCCTTCAAAAGTCATCGGACCTCGAGTCGCTCTCGCTTCAGTTTCCTTCTATGCAGGCGTAGTGGTAAGGGCGACGGCGGTTACATAGTGGCACTCTGGAGCTGATCGGTTCCACAAGGCAGGAGAAAACTCTAAAAACGAGAAATAAAAGAGAGGGGCTAAATTGGGATATTTATCGTTTTTATGAAGGTATAAATAAGGGACATATAGGGGAAATCACGAGTTGCCAGCATATCTCGGACTGGTACATTGGGTGGTCTACCTCGGGCCCGAAGGGATTCCTTTAACTGAGACCTGGCGTCACAATACCCGGCGCATACCCAGACAACGTGTTCGATGTCGTGATAGCCCTCGTCACAAGCGCACAGACTACTCTCCGCAAGCCCAATACGCCGCAAATGCGCATCCATGGTGTAGTGATTGGACATAAGTCGGGACATTACGCGAATAAAATCCCGACCCACATCCATCCCCCCGAACCAAGGCTTCGTTGATACCTTTGGGATAATCGAATGTAGCCATCGTCCAAGTTCCCCGTTGCTCCACGAGGTTTGCCAACTGTTGAGCGTCCTCTGACGACAAATACTAAAAAATTCGTTGAAGCAGATTGGTCTTTCGTATATGTCACCATTTAATGCGCCCACCTTTGCTAATGAGTCGGCCTTTTCATTGCCCGGGATAGAACAATGAGAGGGGACCCAAACAAAGGTAATCTGATAAGATTTTTCAGATAACGTACACAAGGACTCCTGTATCATCCCCAGAAAATACGGGAGTTGCTTTTTAGGCTTCATCGCACGAAGAGCCTCGATAGAGCTGAGGCTGTCCGAAACGATGAAGTAGTGATCTGTGGGCAGAGTGTCGATGATCCCAAGGGTGTACTGAATTGCAGCTAACTCTGCGACGTAAACTGAAGCGGGATCATTGAGCTTGAATGAAGCGGTGATAGTATTGTTGAAGATACCGAAGCCAGTGGACCCATCGAGATTTGATCCGTCAGTGTAAAACATTTTGTCGCAGTCGACTTCTCGGAATTTATTATAAAATATATTGGGGATCACCTGCGGGCGTATATGGTCCGGGATTCCACGAATCTCTTCCTTCATGGATGTGTCGAAGAATACAGTAGAATCACAAGTATCTAGGAAACGGACACGGTTGGGATTGTACGAAGAAGGATTGATGCTCTGTGCCATGTAGTCGAAGTACAAGGACATAAAACGGGTTTGAGAATTAAGCTCGACGAGCCTCTCGAAATTTTGAATTACCAACGGGTTCAGAATGTCGCATCGGATGAGCAATCGATATGAGAGTTCCCAAAATCGATTTTTTAGCGGAAGAACGCCGGCCAGCACTTCGAGACTCATCGTATGGGTCGAGTGCATGCAACCCAAGGCAATGCACAAGCAACGATACTGGATTCTCTCCAGTTTGATGAAGTGTATGTTCGCAGCGGAGCGGAAACAGAAACACCCGTACTCCATCACCGACAATATCGTTGTTTGGTACAACCTATCAGGTCTCCTGGGTGAGCACCCCACCATGTTCCAGTTATTGTTCGGAGAAAATTGATCCTTTGTTGGCATTTCTGTTTCAGATACCTAATGTGACATCCCCAGGTACCTTTAGAGTCGAACCAGACCCCGAGATATTTAAATGTGAAAACCTGGTTGATCGTTGCACCCATTAATAAAAGCTGGAGTTGCGCCGGCTCACGCTTCCTAGAAAAAACAACCAACTCAGTTTTCTCCGTGGAGAACTCAATACCCAGCTGAAGAGCCCAAGCAGACAAATTGTCCAAAGTATTTTGTAATGGTCCTTGCAAGTCGGCAGCTTTGGGCCCTGTAACAGAGACCACCCCGTCGTCTGCTAGTTGCCTTAGCGTGCATGAATTGGCAAGACAATCGTCAATGTCATTCACGTAGAAATTGTAGAGCAGGGGACTTAGACATGAGCCCTGGGGAAGACCCATGTAGCTAAATCGCGATGTTGTTAAATTGCCATGCGAAAAGTGCATGTGCTTTTCAGACAACAGGTTTAGCAAAAAGTTATTTAAAATTGGCGAAAGACCATGCTGGTGCAGCTTCTCTGACAGAATGTTGATAGAAACTGAGTCAAAAGCCCCCTTAATATCCAAGAAGACTGATGCCATCTGCTCTTTGTTAGCATAGGCCATTTGGATTTCTGTAGAAAGCAACGCAAGGCAATCGTTCGTCCCTTTGCCTTTGCGGAAGCCAAATTGTGTATCTGATAGTAAGCCATTTGCTTCAACCCAATTGTCGAGGCGAAACAAGATCATTTTCTCGAATAACTTCCGAATACAGGACAGCATTGCAATCGGCCGATACGAGTTGTGGTCGGAGGCTGGTTTTCCTGGTTTTTGGATGGCGATGACCTTCACTTGCCTCCATTCATAAGGGACAATGTTACCCTCAAGAAACTTGTTAAATAAATTCAACAAGCGCCTTTTTGCAGTGTCAGGCAGATTCTTCAGCAAGTTGAATTTGATTCTGTCTAACCCTGGGGCGTTATTGTTGCACGATAAGAGAGCAAGTGAGAACTCCACAATCGAAAACGGTGTTTCGTTCGCGGTATCGTGAGGAGACGCGGCGCGGCACGTTTTCTGTATCGGGACAGAGTCCGGACAGATCTTCTTGGCGAAAGCGAATATCCAACGGTTTGAATATTCCACGTTCTCGTTGGTACTATTACGGTTACGCATACGTCGAGCCGTACCCCAAAGAGTGCTCATCGCTGTTTCTCTCGTTAACCCGTCGACGAACCGGCGCCAATAACTGCGTTTTTTGGCTTTCATTAGACTCTTCATTCGCCTTTCTTCTGAGCACTCTTTATCCCACCACAGAGTGGGAGACCGTCCATGGGTATTCGCGCTGGGTACTGGTTTAGTCTGAGCTTGATTCGCACTGTCGAGAATCAAGCCAGCCAAAAACCTGTACTCTTCCTCCGGAGGAAGTTCTTGAGTGGATTCAATTTTAACGGATATCGCGGTCGCGTAACTCTTCCAATCAATGTTCCGTGTGAGGTCATATGAGACATTGATTGTTTCCGATGGTCTTGAACCGTTAGCAATTGAAATCACGATAGGCAAATGATCGCTACCGTGGGGATCAGGGATCACCTTCCACATGCAATCTAACTGTAGCGATGTCGAGCAAAGCGATAAATCCAACGCGCTTGCGCGTGCTGGTGGTGTAGGAATCCGCGTCATTTCTCCCGTGTTTAAGATGGTCATGTTGAAATTATCGCAAAGATCTTGGATTAATGTTGATCTATTATCATCATGAAGACAGCCCCATACCGTACCGTGCGAGTTAAAGTCTCCCAGAACCAGCCGCGGTGCCGGTAAGGATTCCGTGATATTACAAAGCGTTCGGTGCCCTACCGAGGCTCTAGGAGGAATGTAGATGGAAGCAATGCAAAGGTCTTTACCTTTGTTTATTTAATCATTTCGTTTATTTGATAGGCACAAATGCGTTAGCTTGGCGGTGCCAAATTCTTTTGTTTTTACATTTTGTATATTTTAAAACTAGGAGGTTACAATGTTGAAATATTTTTTTAAAAAAGAAAAATTTTACAGCTATCTTAAGACTAGAAATAAGATTCTATATACAAGAGAGGGGGCGAAAGATTTTTTTTATGAAAAAATTTTAAAACAAGGAATTCAATAGTAATAATTTTTAGGAAATATTTACAGTTATCTTAAAACTAACAATATAGTTTGGTACACAAAAGGGGGAACAAATATTTATGAGAAAATTCGCAGGTGTTTTAAGACTAGGGATACAATTCTATTTACAAGATGGGGGACAATAGTTTTAACAAAGAGGTAAAATTACAACTATCTTAAAACTAGGAATACAGAATACAAATTTGAACTTTTTTAGCGGAGACTTATGCTTGGTCAAGATATTCAGAGGGGGGCTGTAGAAGCAGTTGCATCAAGGACAGGGGAGAGAAAGCGTAGATGGTGACCGGGAGAGAAGAGCAAAACTTGCAACTTTCGCTCAAACGGGAGATCAGCGAAAGATTACCGCCTCAGTCTAGTAGATCGGATTGGCGGATGGTATTCTTCGGACCCACGGGGAATCCTTCAAAAGTCATCGGGCCTTGAGTCGCTCTCGCTTCAGTTTCCGTAGTGGTAAGTGCGACGGCGGTTACATAGTTGCAGTCTGGAGCTGATCGGTCCCACAAGGCAAGAGAAAGCTTCTAAAACGAGAAATAAAAAGAGAGGGGCTAAAGTGGGATATTTGTCGTTTTTATGAAAGTATAAATAAGGGACATATAGGAGAAATCACGATTTGCCAGTATATCTCGGACTGGGACATTGGGTGGTCTACCTCGGGCCCGAAGGGAATCCTTTAACTGAGACCTGGCGTCCAAGTACCCGGCGCATACCCAGACAACGTGCTCGATGTCGTGATAGCCCTCTTCACAAGCGCACAGACTACTCTCCGCAAGCCCAATACGCCGCAGATGCGCATCCAAGGTGTAGTGGTTGGACATAAGTCGGGACATTACACGAATAAAATCCCGACCCACATCCATCCCCCTGAACCAAGGCTTCGTTGATACCTTTGGGATAATGGAATGTAGCCATCGTCCAAGTTCACCATTGCTCCACGAGGTTTGCCAACTGTTGAGTGTCCTCTGACGACAAATACTAAAAAATTCGTTGAAGCAGATTGGTCTTTCGTATATGTCACCATTTGATGCGCCCACCTTTGCTAATGAGTCGGCCTTTTCATTGCCCGGGATAGAACAATGAGAGGGGACCCAAACAAAGGTAATCTGATAAGATTTTTCAGATAACGTACACAAGGACTCCTGTATCTTCCCCAGAAAATACGGGAATTGCTTTTTAGGCTTCACCGCACGAAGAGCCTCGATAGAGCTGAGGCTGTCCGAAATGATGAAGTAGTGATCTGTGGGCAGAGTGTCGATGATCCCAAGGGTGTACTGAATTGCAGCTAGCTCTGCGACGTAAACTGAAGCGGGATCATTGAGCTTGAATGAAACGGTGATAGTATTGTTGAAGATACCGAAGCCAGTGGACCCATCGAGATTTGATCCGTCAGTGTAGAACATTTTGTCACAGTCGACTTCTCGGAATTTATTATAAAATATATTGGGGATCACTTGCGGGCGTATATGGTCCGGGATTCCACGAATCTCTTCCTTCATGGATGTGTCGAAGAATACAGTAGAATCAGAAGTATCTAGGAAACGAACACGGCTGGGAGTATATGAAGAAGGATTAATGCTCTGTGCCATGTAGTCGAAGTACAAGGCCATAAATCGGGTTTGAGAATTAAGCTCGACGAGCCTCTCGAAGTTTTCAATCACCAACGGGTTCAGAATGTCGCATCGGATGAGCAATCGATATGAGAGTTCCCAAAATCGATTTTTTAGCGGAAGAACGCCCGCCAGCACTTCGAGACTCATCGTATGGGTCGAGTGCATGCAACCCAAGGCAATGCGCAAGCAACGATACTGGATTCTCTCCAGTTTGATAAAGTGTATGTTCGCAGCGGAGCGGAAACAGAAACACCCGTACTCCATCACCGACAATATCGTTGTTTGGTACAACCTGATCAGGTCTCCTGGGTGAGCACCCCACCATATTCCAGTTATTGTTCGGAGAAAATTGATCCTTTGTTGGCATTTCTGTTTCAGATACCTAATGTGACATCCCCAGGTACCTTTAGAGTCGAACCAGACCCCGAGATATTTAAATGTGAAAACCTGGTTGATCGTTGCACCCATTAATAGAAGCTGGAGTTGCGCCGGCTCACGCTTCCTAGAAAAAACAACCAACTCAGTTTTCTCCGTGGAGAACTCAATACCCAGCTGAAGAGCCCAAGCAGACAAATTGTCCAAGGTATTTTGTAATGGTCCTTGCAAGTCGGCAGCTTTGGGCCCTGTAACAGAGACCACCCCGTCGTCTGCAAGTTGCCTTAGCGTGCATGGATGGGCAAGACAATCGTCAATGTCATTCACGTAGAAATTGTAGAGCAGGGGGCTTAGACATGAGCCCTGGGGAAGACCCATGTAGCTAAATCGCGATGTTGTTAAATCGCCATGCGAAAAGTGCATGTGCTTTTCAGACAACAGGTTTAGCAAAAAGTTATTTAAAATTGGCGAAAGACCATGCTGGTGCAGCTTCTCTGACAGAATGTTGATAGAAACTGAGTCAAAAGCCCCCTTAATATCCAAGAAGACTGATGCCATCTGCTCTTTGTTAGCATAGGCCATTTGGATTTCTGTAGAAAGCAACGCAAGGCAATCGTTCGTCCCTTTGCCTTTGCGGAAGCCAAATTGTGTATCTGACAGTAAGCCATTTGCTTCAACCCAATTGTCGAGGCGAAACAAGATCATTTTCTCGAACAACTTCCGAATACAGGACAGCATTGCAATCGGCCGATATGAGTTGTGGTCGGAGGCTGGTTTTCCTGGTTTTTGGATGGCGATGACCTTCACTTGCCTCCAGTCATGAGGGACAATGTTACCCTCAAGAAACTTGTTAAATAAATTCAACAAGCGCCTTTTTGCAGTGTCAGGTAGATTCTTCAGCAAGTTGAATTTGATTCTGTCTAACCCTGGGGCGTTATTGTTGCATGATAAGAGAGCAAGTGAGAACTCCACCATCGAAAACGGTGTTTCGTTCGCGGTATCGTGAGGAGACGCGGCGCGGTACGTTTTCTGTACCGGGACAGAGTCCGGACAGATCTTCTTGGCGAAAGCAAATATCCAACGGTTTGAATATTCCACGTTCTCGTTGGTACTATTACGGTTACGCATACGTCGAGCCGTACCCCAAAGAGTGCTCATCGCTGTTTCTCTCGTTAACCCGTCGACGAACCGGCGCCAATAACTACGTTTTTTGGCTTTCATTAGACTCTTCATTCGCCTTTCTAACGACGCGTACTGTAGATAGCTAGCGGGTAACCCGTCTTCCCGGAAGGCCTTATATGCAGTGGACTTTTCCGCGTACAGCTCTGAGCACTCTTTATCCCACCACAGGGTGGGAGACCGTCCATGGGTATTCGCGCTGGGTACTGGTTTAGTCTGAGCTTGATTCGCACTGTCGAGAATCAAGCCAGCCAAAAACCTGTACTCTTCCTCCGGAGGAAGTTCTTGAGTGGATTCGATTTTAACGGATATCGCGGTCGCGTAACTCTTCCAATCAATGTTCCGTGTGAGGTCATACGATACATTGATTGTTTCCGATGGTCTTGAACCGTTAGCAATTGAAATCACGATAGGCAAATGGTCGCTACCGTGGGGATCAGGGATCACCTTCCACATGCAATCTAACTGTAGCGAAGTCGAGCATAGAGATAAATCCAACGCGCTCGCGCGTGCTGGTGGTGTAGGAATTCGCGTCATTTCTCCCGTGTTTAAGATGGTCATGTTGAAATTGTCGCAAAGATCTTGGATTAATGTTGATCTATTATCATCATGAAGACAGCCCCATACCGTACCGTGCGAGTTAAAGTCTCCCAGAACTAGCCGCGGTGCCGGTAAGGATTCCGTGATATTACAAAGCGTTCGGTGCCCTACCGAGGCTCTAGGAGGAATGTAGATGGAAGCAATGCAAAGGTCTTTACCTTTGATTAAAACTTGACAAGCGACAATTTCAATGCCTGGTGTCGAAGGAAGGTTAATTCGGTTGAAAGAATAGCACTTTTTGATCCCCAAAAGTACTCCTCCATAGGGGTTTTCTCGATCCAGACGAATTATATTAAAGTCGTGGAAGTTGAGATTTATATCGGAAGTTAACCAAGTTTCACATAATGCGAAAGCATCACATTTTAAACTATTTAGTAAAAATTTAAAGGAATCGATTTTCGGGAGGATACTTCTGCTGTTCCACTGTAGAACAGTGATCGAATCGGTGACCTCGTTCGATGACTTATCCATCGAAGGATACGATCGCTGCAAGGAGGGGCCATTTAGTAGTCAACTGCTTCAAAAATGTTTGCACTATAGGGAGAAAACGTATCAGAAGGCTTTTAAGAGGATCAGTAACATTGAAAGCTGTGAAAATTAAGTCCACTATGTCAGAAAATTTCATTAGTCCGCTACTGGACTGAGTATCTGTTTGAAAAAAGGGGACACTTGGGGTTTTGGATGTCCCTGGAAGTGGTGGGTACTCCTTGTTAGAATTAATATTTCCAAGTCCTGGAGCAAATTGCTTCGGCTTTTGTGCATCACTTCCGTTGGATTTATTGGTTGTAGATGGCGCACTCTGAGTGGACGACACCTTGGCACCCTTACGAGGCAATGTAGGGGAGGCTGGATTTATCCTCTTCCTGGATTCCCCTGGGTTAACCAAAGATGTTCCCTCTCGTGGGTCGTCAGATTCTTGCTCAACGTTAGCCAAACCAGCATAGGGATTTTCGGACAGGACAGATGGCGAAGCATTCTTTAGCATTTCTGCATAAGAACGCCTTGAGCGTTCCTTAAGGGAGCGCTTAATTTTATCCCCGCGCTGCTTGTACGCAGGACATGATTTAAGAGCATGTGAAGGGCCCCCGCAGCAAATACACTTTTCAGTTTCTTTGTCGCAAGAGTCATCCTCATGCTCTCCTTCGCATTTGCCGCATCGTTTCTTATTTCCACAATATGTGGCTGTGTGGCCTAACTGCTTGCAATTGCTGCAGTTCATGACCCGCGGTACGAACAGGCGAACTGGTAGGCGAACCTTGTCAAGGAGGATGTAGTTGGGAAGAGAGGACCCGGCGAATGTCACCCGAATCGAGCCTGATAGAGAGTAGGTAGTCTTACCTCCCTCGGTGTTTGCGGTATACAATTGTTTGCATTCCAAGATCTTAATCTGTTCAAGTGAGGGGTCCTTAAAGCAGCCAACCCCGTGCTCTAACAGTTCTTCGCATTTCAGGCCCGGTTCGGACACTACCCCATCGATTTCACAGGCCACACAAGGCACGTACGCTTTAAATTCCCGCGTAAAGCGCTCACAGCAAGCAATCGCGTTTGCCTGGCCGAGATCATTCACTAGAACACGTATCTTGTTTGCCCGAACACGTGTTATCTGAGTTACGGCCGGGTAATTAGCAGTCAGATCTCGAGAAAGTTTTAATATATTAACCGGTTTCTCTCCGGTCCGAAAATATACCACCCATGGCCCAGAGGAACCTTCTGGGTACTGCTTTATACGGGGAGCAATGCGAGTATTAGGGGGATCAGGGACTTCCATGATTACATCAGATGGTATTTCGCCCTCGGCCATTTAAGCACGAGGGCAGAGCGTTATATAAACGGGAATGTGTCTTATTATTTGATTACAAGGTAGAGTAAAAGTAGGGAAAAGGAAAGAAAGCAAACGAGGAAAAAAAAAATAAAGCAAAACTTATCTGCAAACAACGTCGATTGTTCCGCACCAGCGAAAACAATGTACTGGATTTACTGCCGGCACCAGCAGAATGGTAGCTAACGAAAGAACAAAGGATGACCTTCAATCACTGAAATTTACACACCGAACACCACTGTGAAATATAACGATCCGTTCCGTTCAAAGGTTGGGACAGGTATGATCTGGAACTGAGGTATTTCTGGTTTCGTTCGCATGTAAAAATTTATGCTGAAAGATAAATAAATAACTTTGATATGATTTTTGTATGGCAAAAGTAAAAAAACACGATAAGGTAAGCTTACTCAATTTATAGGGTTCTAGAGTGCCACGAACTAAACTTTCTTACATTTATTGTACACAGTTTAGACAGTGAAAAAAGTGCCTGTTCGTGCATTTTGGCTTGCATCTTTATTTCTTATATGTAGTTGAAGTTGGTGTAAAGATATGTAAAAAAATTAAATAACTTTGAAACGAATGAGTATTTTTGCATACAGTCTTCAACAATATTATGTAGTTTTGATACCTACATATTTGTCGTAAGCATCGTTTGCACGAAAAGTCACAATGAAAACAGTTATATTATAAAACTAGATTTAAGGGGTTTGCTATAGCAAAGGCGTTATAAATCGATAACCTTTAGTCTTATAAGCTCAAGTTCTTCAACAAAATTCTTCACTATGAGCATTTCCAAAACTTTGTCAAAGACACCAACTTTCTACCTCGTCAGTATAATTTTTTTTTAGTTCTATCGTAGTAAGCCATGACTAATTTTAATTTTTATCAGATTGTGGGGAATATTGATACGAACAAT